>NW_010422284.1:69333-71449 GCF_000710305.1 Buceros rhinoceros silvestris
TGGTTCTTGGGGATGGTTGCATGGCCGTGATTTTGCTGCATGGTAATAACACTTAACCATCTGCTGCTGAATCTGGCTTTTCTGAAGTGGAGACAGATCCCTGGAGGACAGATAGTAGTCAAGGGTACGAAGCTAATAAGTGCTATCTGTGAGCCCAAGCAGATGGATAAAAAGGAGAAGGTCTCGACTGAGACAAAGTTAATACCTCATGAGAAGGTGTAAGCTTAACTGGTCCTGGTAGTAAAACAGCATCAGTGGACAGGGAACGTTTCAGATAAGGCTTTGCGAGAGAATCCCTGGTAACTCTGAGTAAAGGCTGCTTGAAAGGTCACAATTACCATCTCACTCGGCACTCCACCTCTGCTGAGGAAAGGGAAGCTCTGAGTTTGCTGTAGTTGGCAGAAGTCAGATGTAACTTGCTCTCAGTTGATTTATCAAGTGGATTCATCAAACTTGAAATTAGGAGGTGCAGTCTTGATGCTGTTCCAACCAAACATCAGCAAGCAGCTGGCCCTGCTCCTCTGCAGCAATCCTGGCAGGCTGTTTTAGATGCAGGGTGCTCTTCCCTTTGGCAGAGGATTTCGCTCTGTCCTGCATTACAAATCGGAAACGCCACACAACTCTGAAATCCTTTGTGACTCTGCCATTCTCTGTCCAGTGCTGCTTTCTGCTCCGTGCACCATGGCTGTCAGCCAAGAAAAGATTTCCTTAGGTTGAAAAAGCCTGTGCCAGCTGGAGCCACCAGGTCTCCTTGTACTACCAGAGTGGCACAGCAGGGCTCTGAGGCTGGTGAGAAGCTGGCCTTGAATCTGCAAGCAGAAGAGCAGGAAACTTCTCTGCAGGATTTTTTTTTAGCACGTGGTGATAAAAGTCAGCACTCGCCCATTGACAATATTGCCTTTATTTTTATCAGAAAGGAACTTCTGAGGACCAGATCGTTTTAGAAAGACTTGTTTCAAAACAACTGTGAAAGTAACTCCTGGTGTCATGGTATCAGAGAGGAAGCAGTGGCAAAGAACACCAAGCTCTTCTCTTAGCACAGGACTATGCGAAGTCGATTCCAGCTTGGTCCTCACTTGGCTGAGTGGCTCTGTGACCGGACGTGATACCACAGCTGCCAGTTCTGTAGCTGTGCAATCTCCTGGAACTCCTGATCATCCCTGAGGCTCCTGTAGATTATTTTTACATGAGTACACCGAACACTCCAGCTAACACTGTTAAGAAGCAAGTGTTTTGGAAGAAATGTCCCGAAGTGTCATTGTCACATCATGCAGTAATGATTCACACGATGGCTTGTGCCACAGGACACGTGCCAACCCCCAGACTGAACGTATTTCCTTTAGTACCTTGTGGGATGAGCAGGTTCAGAAAGCTAACAAAAGTTCCGAAGTTTGGAGTATGTGGCTGTCCTACCATTCCCCAGGTGTGCTCTTCGGTTCACTCGTGTACAGATTCTGACTAGAACCAACAGCACGGTGAAACGGTATGGCAGAAAAGCTGATTGCACCATACCTGCATCTCCAGGGGAACAGAGAAGACGGTGCAGAGAGGAAGGAAAGGGAAGTCTATGGGTGGTACAGCGACCCCAGCTCAAGTCTGTAGACTCCACAGACTGGAATTATTCCAGAGTCCTTGGTAGCACACTTTTGGAAAGGTCTTGATCACTAGCCTGGTGTTGAAAGCTTGAATATCAAAGAAGGAAGGAACAGGACTAATTGTGTTCAGCGATTTTGCTCTCCAGCTCACTCTCTTCTCACTGCACTCTCTGAAGGTCCCGGCAGGTTTGTGCAGACAGCGGCTGCTCCTGGCGGTGGCAGCGCTGGATGGTCACAGTCACGGCCAGGGGCTGGGGTGCAGAAAGGCTCTGGCTGACACTTGCTGCTGTGCAGAGCAAGGTCATGCTGAACCCTGTGTCCCACGGTGAGGGACAGGAAGGGAGAGGCTGCACCTGCAGGGAGGACAGGACAGGTCACCCTACCCTGACCGACCAGGGGTTCCATCCCATTGACGTCATATCCAATATAGAGCTGAGGGGCCACAAGGGCCTCTCTCTCTTGCCCTCTCCTTCACTGGCTGGGGGCCGAGGGGGACCCTGTCCCTTCTGCCCTTTATCCCC
>NW_010422284.1:71513-80332 GCF_000710305.1 Buceros rhinoceros silvestris
CGGTTCCGGTCTGCTGCTGAGTCCATCCCGAGCCTTCCCAGCGCCTGTCCACAGCATCAGTGGTGACAGGGACGTGGTGCCATTGGGGGTGTTGGGTTCGGTGTTGGTATCGTCTGTATTTGTATATCTAGAACATCATTATTATTATTCTCATTAAAGCTGGTTTGGCTTTCTTTTCCAATCCATAAGTCTCTCTTGGGAAGGGAGACGGGTTAATGGCGCGCATCTGGCATTCATCTAGTGGCCAGCACAGCACTAATCCATAACACTGTTTCTTCAAGAAGTCACATAACACAAAAAATATCCAGCTGGAAGCTCTGAGTACAAAGCCGATTGCCTTCCAGTGAGGTATCCCAAAGAGAAGGAAGCGAAGAAAACCCCAAAGAAACGTGCACTGTGATTTATTTACCGAAGTCTGTCCGACAGCTATAGAGCAAGACTGAAATGATAGTTGACCCCATAATGCGTATTTTGGAAGGTTTCTTGTGCACCTTGGCACAGAAGTCCCAGGTATAGAAGCCCGAAGTCTTTTTTTTTTTTATCCGGCACCAGGTGTTCTCATATAATTAAGTGGGAAATTATTTCAATACTTACAGCATATTCTGTCTTAAATCTTACTGCTTCAAAGCTCTCAGAGCTAGTCTTGTTAGACCTGCTTTTACAACTTATTAATGTCATTCAAAAATAATGAGCGTATTGAACTTACATTATAAAATGTGAGGAAAGTAGAAATAGGCAAGAGTCCTAATACTAATGCAACTCCTTTGTCATCGGATTCACTGCCCATGTTCTCTTTCCATATGGGGTACAGAGGTAATTTATAAAGCAATGCAATAAAGGTGTGTAGACATGGACAGTAAAGAAAATAATTGTTAATCTGCTTCTCAAAAGGACATTCAGATATTAGTTATTTCTTTGAGTGGTTTTGGGGTATAGCTCTGAGACATCAGAAAACTCAATTGGCAAATATCATCCCTGACAGGAAACATGGAAACTAGGAGCTTTCATTTACAGAAGCATACGAGAAAGAGAAGTTCAGAATAAGAAACGAACAAATTCATCTCTGATCTCAAAGGTCACGTAAGGTCAACTGACCTATAGCAGGATTAGATCCCAACAAAGAGGGAGTGTAATAATGCGTGTTTACACGTTAGAATGGAATACTCTTGCCCTCTGTAAAAAGAACAGGGAAGAGTAATATATTTTATGGAAGCTGAATCAGTTCATTGTGATCTCCTGAAAAATCACAGGGGAAGAACAGAACCAATGCTCAGATGCCTGAAGTGTATCAAATTAGCAGAACGAACAGAAGTTTCTCACAGGCCAGTGTCAGCCTAGGTGGTGGGATCCTCACATGCAACTTCTGTTCTTGTCTGGCTCCAGCCTGGCCACCAACACACCGGAGGCAAAACAGAGTCCACGGTGATCCCAAGCCGAGAGGAAATGTCCGCGGAGGGCAGGCACTTCCGCAACAGCCTGGCCTCTTTCCAGTCCAGTCCCTTCATGTCGCAGAAGTGGAGCCCAAGGGCAAGTAAGGTAAAAGGGAAAGGGCAAAGCCTGCGCTGGGGACTCCAGCATTTGTACCTTAGGATGCATTTAACACCTTTATTCTTCTCTCCAGAGCAAAAGCTGTTAATTTTACAAGGTTACTCTAACTCAGAGGCAATGTGAGAGGATGTGAGGCTGGCCATTACGTCTGCGTCACTGGTGTGTATCACTCTCATTTGGTTTTGCTTTTTACTGATCCCTGGGGTCGATTCTTTGCCTGCTTATTTACAATCTGACTTCTTTTCTCCCTTCTTTTGTCTGTTTCTCCCTTTTCCTTTCCCAGCTTTCGGTTCTTACTCTTTTTGTCCACTTTTGGTCTTTTTTTCACTCTTTAGCATCTCCTGATTGAAAGCATCCTCCTTCTGTAGTATATTAACTCCCTCTCCAGCCTTTCTGACACTGAATTCCAACTGCTACCTCTACCTTATCTAAAAGGGAAAACCACTACCACCGGCTTTTTAGAGAAATAATCAAAATGCATTGCACTTAGACAAACTCGGATTTGATCTTACAGTAACTTTATATGTAATTCAGCAACTAACTTGCAATAACATGACTCAGAAGAGAAAATCATGCGGTAAAACATTACATTGAATGGGAAATGATTCAGTGAAAACATTATTCAGAGCAGGCAATTACTGAGTGAAGATATTATCCACAGCAGACAATTACTCAGTAAAAATATTATACAGTGCAGGCAAATATTCAGGCAAACATTTGACAAGGACAGCAATTATTCAACAAACAATCGTAATTGCACCCAATGGAGCACACTTGCCATAAACAGCACAAATAATTAGCGGGCTCAAAGGATGTTACTGTGACTGCCCGAGATCTGGCTGATTTGCATGGTAGCTAAGCTCTACAGGACAATCAGAATCTGTCAGGAAGGAGCAAGTTCTTCTTCCTTTCGTCTCTTCAGTTCTAGGAAGTAATCCCACAGTTCTATCAATTTTAATGAAGCAGCAAGTGTAGCCTCCTCAGTTTTCTGGAGTTAGTCAGTTATCCTTTTCCAGGAATGAGTGTTACTCACAAGATTCCTTTCTTCCGCTGCTGCTTCTGTCAGGCTTTTAGTCCTTTGCTTTCCCCCTCACTTTCTCAATAGCTCTCAGAACCTGCTTTTCTTTTTTCTTTTTTTCCCCTGCAGTTAGTTTATTCTTCTAATTTCTCCAGTTCTCTGTTTCCAAAGCACAGATTCCTCTTGTTGCATAAAGACTTCCATATCTTCCATTTCTAGGTGAGTAAAGCTCCTGCTCCTGCTCTCTTTCAGAGCCTCCCAGCAGAAGGAGGCAGCTCTCATTCCCCTTTAGTCCAAAACTACAACTTCTCCCTCTGCTTCCCTATTTAGTCTTCTCATGCCGTTCACCTTATGCACCTCTATTTCCTCTTTCAGACATTCTCAAACTCTACCTTCTTTGGGCTTAACCCAGGCATTCATCGTCTGCTTTTGCCAGCATCCACTATAGCTTCACAAAATGAACCTTTGTTTGAAAATCTTACATTTTGTTACGATTGCCTGGGTCAGTGTAGAGTTTTGCCTCTCTCATCCTCCTCCGTTGCATAATGGCAGGTTTTTAAGCAATCGATCTGATTGATTGAATTCTGAATTATGCTGTTGCTGAGTTATTTTGTCCATGAAGTTGCTAATTCCTTTCAGCACAGTTTGGATTTCTAAGCATCTGTATTTACACATATGTACCAAAACCAACTTGTGCAGAACCAGAAGTACTACGAGAGTTGTTGGGACCCTGTAACCATGCTGGTGTAACCACGCTGGTATAACCGCACTGACTTCTGGGTTGTGATTCGGACAAGTGATACCAGAATCGGGGTCGTCCACTGTGCCTGCACCACCAAACAAGGGTAAGAATTCTGGTCTTATTTTTAAGGAGAAATTGGCAGCAGCTCTCCAAAGGTATTACTGTGTTGCAACAGCAGGGCCAGCAGAATGTCACTGTAATTCAGTGAGGTGACAAACTCTACTGGAAAACGGCCTTCTGTTTGTGCAGAAAGTGCCCACAGAGGGGTTTTCATCGCCATAGCTACGTTATGTGCTCTCCCCCATCGAGTTCCGCTGGCCAATCTCCCGATGAAGACAGTCTTAAAGTGATGTAGCATTAGGAGCGCCATGAGAGCAGTCCTCAAAGTGATAAAAATTCTTCCCTCATTAAAATTTAAAACTCTTAAAGTCTCAGGAAAATCTGTACATTGGAATGGGACATTTTTCATTTGAATGCACCAAGTGCTTTCTGTCTGTCTCTCTCTGAACTTGAAGTCACCAAAGCTCAGCTAAGCAAGGGCAGAAAATTCTCTTTTGACTTGTCTCATGGTTAGAAATCAAACTATTTTTGATCAAGTAAGAAAAATCACTTTCCATTTTATGAACTACCTTATGTACATTTCCAGCCTTAAAATGACAAAGATGGAGAACAGAGTCATCCTACATCTCCCTTACTCCTCCTATCCACCTTTCAGCCCAGCTTTCCCAAAGATTTGCTTGAACTCTATTGCCAAAGCAATTTAACAAGGCGGGAAGATTTTTTGGGGGCCTGATTTCTCCTTCTACGGCTGTAAATCAGGACCAAATTAATGCAAGGGGAAGAAAACGCTTAGCAAAAATGATGATAAAAGTTAAAGGAAAAGAAAGCAAAATATGAAAACTCTATTTTGTTCACTCTGCACCAGCCACAAACACAGACTATGAAAAATTAATTGCCTGAAACATCTTTTTCTTTCTGCCTCTCCTTCTTTCTTCGGTTTTGGGTTTTTTTTTTAAATTTCTTGGAACTGCCATTGTTTCTACTTGTCTGAGATCTTTGTGAGCTCATTTGTTACAGGCCTTTACTCACGTAACTCAATTGGCTCTAATGCACTTACACTGCTGTAAAGTTAGAACCAATCCTAAAAATTCTCTCCAAAAACTACCTCTGCACTGATGGTTTTCTGAGTTTTTTCTAGCTATGAGGAAGAAAAGAAAATTTCCCAAGAAACTTCACTAGTTTTAGTGTCAGGTAAACCAGAAGGCTGCTCTGAGTCACTTCTCCCAAGGAGAATCATTCACACCCCATTAGACAGCCACCAGCTGTAGCCTTTGGGTCTGACCCCTGATTCACACCCCCCACTCGTCGGGAAGGGATGTCTCCCTCCTGCCCTTTGCGAAAGGGCCGTGATTCCAGACCTGCGGGAGACTGGCGTCGTGCGGGACTGCTGCCGAAAGGCGGTTGCTCCCGGCAGCAGCGCTCAGCTGATGGCTCACAGCCGGAGCTCTCAGGAGCTACGCCAGAAGAGGAGTGGCCTGTCCTGGGCCACAGGCTAAGCCACTGCTGAGCGGCTTAGGGACCACCGCGGGTCTCTCTCGGGAAGGACCGAGTACGGAGAGCGCGGGGCTCTTCTTCACAGCTGAAGCCCTTGCTGCTTGTCCAGTTACATTCTGCCGAGCGTTCGTGCCCGCGGCTTACCACAAGTGCCTGTGGGCACTCCTGGTCACGGTGAGCTCACACCAGCGCAGCTGGGGTGAAGCTCCCTGGCTGAAGCGCTAGACTGGGACCCAAGAGACAGGCGTTACAGCCTGGGTGTATTCACAAGTGTTCCCTCTCACCCCGAACCGACCGCACAGCAGCGATGCCAGGGAAGCACTCTGGCTGGTACCAGGATGTAGCAGAGGCTGTCGCATTCAGAAAAGCTCAGATGGGAATAGGAGGTGACCCTCAGGGTGAGTAATGTCAGCCTGATGGGAAAAGACTGGGAAGAGATTGGGCTGTTCAGCTACGGGAGGGAGTGGGGGCCCTTCACCTGCATACGTATATAAAGCTACACACAGAGCTGGGATGGGGGGCAAAATTCAGGAAGAAGTGCTGTTAACACGAAAGATCAGATTTAGAGCAGTGCCAATCGAGCTGAAGCAAAAAGATCTACAAGTGAGCCGGCAGGAGGTCACGAGCGCTCACAGGAGCAGGCTTGCTCTTAGGAGCTGTGCTTGGAAAAACCCCAAGGACACAGTGAAAATGTGGTTATTGTGCAGCCCAGATGGGATTGTGCACGGTCTCCTCCATACGGGGTTGTTTAAATATAAACAAGCCCCCGTACGTACACGTGACACCACCCTCCTTCACAGGACCCTTTTTGTCTGCAGGGAAGGACAGCAGCAAGAAGCTGTCAGCTTTCTTATTTACCGGTTTCCCCCTCTTTTCTCACTGCCCTGCCAATCTTCTCTGTGTTTTCTTTGCTCATATTTGCACAGGTGACAGTTGCCATCTACAGCTGTTATTGTCCTCCCCGTGTGTCTGCCCTGTCCTTGTGACAGCCTGACTTTCCCTCTGTTTCTGTCATGTTCTGACTTGCATTCTTTCCCCTTAAATGGCAAATACCTGCAGTGCTCAAACTGCATCACTGACCTTCCCTCCTGTTACAAAAACTTGTTATTTGAGAAATCTAAGAACTTACTCAATAAAGGAGAATGAGGAGCAAGGATGTGTGCTGACATTTCAGCTCCTCTGAGCTTTCCTGGAAGCTCACAGTGACAATAAGCACCTGCAGGTTTGCGGCAGCTCACCATTTTCCTTCGCTGCGTTGGCAGCTGGGGAATGCCTTTGGGCTGACCCCCCCGCAATCCAGATCTAACTGCGCTGTCTTCAGTGGAGCCCTGTTAGAGCAGCCACTAGCCCAGCCCAGTGCCTTAAAACTACAGTCAGAACCTAAGAGACAGGCAAGAAAATATTCACATTGGCCTTAGATCCCGTCAGAGAGAGAGAACTTGGCCATGACCGTCCCTCCCATGTGATGGTCCCATGTGTGAGGAAGGGACTGTGGTGCAGTCTGTGCCCAGACTCTCCTCTCTGGAGCAGGCACAAACGCGGCGCAGCGTCAGGATCGGGGATGCCCGGGCAGGACTAAGAAGGCACTTACGAAGATGATGGAGAGATTGGGCCTACTGCAACTAATCTGAACCTTTGACTTCTCCTTAAGTCACGGTTCTGCTTTCTGTTTGCTGCTAATGCTGGAACCAGTGTCAAAACAGATGTGTGACTACATGAGACGGGAAACAGAGAAGACTCAACACTTCAGGTGGACACTGGTGCCAGCTTCCGCTTCAAAACAGTGCTTTAATTTAGACCTGTTACTTCATTACTTCTGAGACAGCTCCTCCCCCATAACAGACGCGTGTTGCAGACACAGCCCCAAATCACAGTAAAGCAGCGTAAAGCTGTCATCACAGGGAATTTCTTTAAAGGAATTTCTTTAGATTTTCACTGTTGTAAATAAAAAAAGTATAGCCCAGTGAATGAGAGGCCGGCGTTTGGCTTGCTGTGGGTAATCCATAATCTCACAGAAGCTGGCAAATGTGAACTGTTCTCAGAAAGCAAATGTTTTCAGAATTGAGAGATGCATGTGTCATAGGAGATACTTCTTCACAAGTACAAGAAGACTTTTATTGCTCATTTCCATCTTATTTGCACAAAATGTTTCCAAAACATCTTGCTAGAGAATGGAAACATGTAAAACCAGAGCATTTAAATATTGTCTGTTAGTTTTGTCTTAACTGTAGTTTTTGGTGAGTCTTTTGTTGGTAGAACAACTGATAATATGTATATTACTTTTTAAAAAAATCAAATATGAAGGGGTAAACCCCCCTGTAAGCATTCGTGATAATGGAAACAAGACTCATAGCTGTGTACAAAGCAGTTTGTGCAGGCAGGGTTGCATCACGTAGGCTCCTGCTCAGCCAACAAGAACACTCCTGCTTTGCTCAAACAAAAAATCTTGCAGAGGTTCCATAGGCAGTTCCACTTGGTGAGTTATTCGATTAAAAAATGATAAAAAACCATAGAAATTTTATTGCAATATCTCATTTTAGTCCCCAGTTCCCTATTAAACCCATTCAACCCTGTCAAACACCCTCTCTCAGAAGCTGCTGCTTCCCCTTTGCGTAGCTGTGTTGGTTAGCGCAAAACAGGCAGAACTGTAGAGTACCCAACAAAAGGTGGTTTCAGCAGTGAGGTTTTCCTTTGAACATCGATTTTCCCAAGGACATGTTGTGCGTCAACACCTGACACTGGTGATTGGAGTTTATTTCTTTTCATTGTGATGGTGAAGTCTGTCTCATGCCCAGAAGCTCGCGTACTGACCCTTAAGAGTGGCTTTGCTGCTGAAATGTCAGTGTTGTGAGAGGCTGAGGAAAACGCGCTTAGCAAGGGCGGCTTCACCCCAAACCTCTGTTTGTTCTGCAATCTGGTAAATGCCAGTCTTCCAGGGGTGCTGTACCTCTTCGGCTTGACAAAAAGCTCTGCAGCATCCCCTCTGGCACCACCCTCACCTTTCGTCTGTCTTGGCTTCTCCAGTGGGGAGGAGGCTCATGTTCCCGTCTCTTTTACCCAGTTCACTCTCCTGCTTGTATTAACTCACAGAATTGTATTTACGTAGTTGGGAGCATGAATCCAATTTACACAGCTGGGGAAGAAGCCAATAAGGTAGAATATTTATGATGTCAGGAATACATTGTATGATCTAAATTTTATCGCCAGCTCTTTGGAGAGGAACCACTCTCGCCTTTCTTCCGCGATGCACAGCTTGGTTGTGTGTCACTGCACAGAGAGACCACAATGGACTGAGGGTGCTGACTCCACCGAGATCGTGACCATGCTGGAGAAATACGAGAAACTTGTCGAGCATCTCTATGGCTGTTCATAGAGCGAGGAAAATAACCCAGTGCTCAAAGCCTAAATTAATTTAAACCCCCGCTCTCATCCGCACTCCGCAGGATTGTGTTGCGAGTCATTAACAATGTCGAACTGTGCACAGCTTCAGGGGAGGATTATATGACTTACTTAGAAAGGAAACTTCTCGGGCTTCAGCCCTCCGATGTCTTGTCATGGTACATTGAGTCATCAAAATCCTCTCCCCAATTCGAATGTCGAAATCAGCTGAGCTGTGTAATTGTTTGACTTTGATAGAGGGTCTAAAGGGCATATTGCACAATCCGAATTCTAAATGGTTGGACATTTTCTTGGTTTAGTGCAGTCACTGATTAAGACTGACTTTAAATCCACGGGCTGAATATGTTTGCTTCCCTGATTTCTGCTGGCACCCCAGAGTTTAATTTTTTTTCCATGGGATTATTTTGGAGTCCATGATTCACAGGCCGTTACCACTTCATAATATGCTGGAATAATCCAGAGAAAAGGAATGAGACTAGGTCTATAATGTAATTAGAGACAGGTCAAATAAGGTAACATATCGTCTCAAATAAAATAAATAAAATAAAATAAAATAAA
>NW_010422285.1:0-219 GCF_000710305.1 Buceros rhinoceros silvestris
GCCCCCAGGCCCACATTCCTCGGCTTCCAGAGGAGCTCCGCAAGAGGAGGAGCCGTTACCGAGCGGGCGCTCCGAGCTACTGGCTGGGCGATGCGCAAAGAACCACCCCCGCGATGATAAATAATATCAGAAAATGCATTTATTTCCCATTAATCGACTTTACATGGTTTAGCCCAGGGAAGCGAGAGGTCGAGTCACAGCTACCTTGAAAAACCGCCA
>NW_010422285.1:448-764 GCF_000710305.1 Buceros rhinoceros silvestris
ATCTCCTCTCCCCCGAGCTGAGCCGTTCACTCCGCCGCTCCTACTTAGTCTCGGTTTGCGTCGGTGAGGACAAGCTGTGGAGCTCGTTATTGCTTTCTCTCTCCTTTTATTTCTTAAATTTAAATTTATTTTTAATTCATTGTTCTTATTTTTATTATGAACGTTATTGTTATGTTCTAGCGAGATCTTTCATGCTGCCTTTGAGGGTCCGCTCTTGGCATTCACCGCGTGCCTTAATTGTATGACATTAAATCAAGGTCCGCTGTGAACACGGAGAGTCAGAGCCTTGAAGCGCTCTCTCTCAGCAGAATAGCAA
>NW_010422286.1:0-17314 GCF_000710305.1 Buceros rhinoceros silvestris
TGCCCCCGATCCCGCCAGCCCACTCGTCCCGCGTTGTGCTCTGTGCTGTTCCGGGCCCCGTGGGTGTCTCCACGCAAGTGTGCAGGCCCCTTCTTGCTCTGAGTGAAGCTTGCCCCCTCCTCCACCTCCACCCCCAGCCCCACCCCGCCTCTCTCCCCGCCAGTGCCCGTAAGCCCCACAGCTCCTGCTTTTTTACCCCCTGATTGTATGGAGGTTTGAAATACAGACAAGAGGTAGAGCTGAGGCAAGAGCCCTCTCTGCAAAGGATGCTTCCTTCTAGGGAGCCGGCCATAGGGTGAGGTGAGGATGCACAACGTCTGGAGGCTGAGGGACACTGGTGGGGACAAGGTGAAGGAAAAGCAGCGTTTTCTGCTATGCGTTTGCTACCCTGGATCTCTGCAACCAAGTGAGGGACAGGAGACATGTCCCCACACTGCATCTCCCCAGACATGGCAGAAGCCTCAGAAAAGGGACTGCAGGGCAGCTCACCAGGAGTTCACAATGTTCAAGTGATGAAAACTCAAGGTCAGTTTGGAGCCGCTGGGCACAAGGATTGTAACACTCCCCAGCCTTGACTTGGTCATCAGATCACTTACCCACCATGACTTGACATTGTCAAATTAGTTTTAAAACCTCAGTTTTAAAGGTCCAGTGAAACTCAAAATGCTTCACTATAAAGTAAACATTTGGGTCACTAGCTGAGCTGAAAAAAGAAAAAAACAAACAGGAGAACAACTCCCACGTAGCAACAGAACTAAAATTGCATTGCTGAGATCCAAAATTGAAATAATTTAAATTTGTTTATTTTGTATTCCTCTCCAACCCATCTAACTATTGTTCCAAAATTAACTCCTTGGAGCAGTTGCAGCCCATGCTGAAGTGCAATGAAAATGCAAGCGTTTACTTTATAGCTCCCAGTCAGTCTCAAACATTTCCTGAAAAGCCTGCCTCTACTGTTTACAGAGCAATTCAGGCTCTTCAGGAGCTCTCACCGCCAAGATTCCCAGCCAGCATACTAGTTAGTGCACCACTTTACATTCCTTACGGCACGATTCACACGGACCTTGGAGAATTTTTGTCCGTGATGTTTGGTTTTCGTTTGTTTACCTAAGAGACATCTTTTTCTTAGAAACAGAGCTGAATCCGCCAGCAGGCACAAGCTCCCTGCCAGTCCCCAGAGTGACACCGCTATGTTTCCTGTGAGTTTTCATGCCTCATCTCCTGCTCCCTGCCACGGTGCTGGTGTGTAGCTCAGCCCGGGCTTCCTCTGGGGCCACCACCGCTCCGCGGCTCTGAGCGATGTCTGTAGGTGTTGCATCAGTGTTCCAGCCCTGTACCCACTTTCACAGCTCTGCACAACCAGCCACCCCCATCTCTTGCTCCTGTGGGACGTGCCCTAAGAGAGGGTGAGGTTCAGCCTGCACCCTCGCCTTTCTCATGCATGTCACACCAGATAAAGGTGACAATTACATTAAATCACTTGTGTGGTTAATAACTACAGCGTACACTCTAGTGTAGGAGGCAGAAAAGGAAACCGTCAGGCCACCCTGCACCGGACTGAATGGCTCGGTAATTTTGGCACATTTTATAATGTGTCATTGCCTTTCAATTCACTATACATGAGAGAAGGCAGGCACCTCCTAATCGGGGAAAATCTCAGCCACTGAGCAAGGGCTAATAACTGCTACCCTTCAGGTACGCATTAACCCACTGCACAAAACCCTGCAGTAGAGGTGGCTCTGACTGGACTAGCAAATTGCATTTTCACAGTCACGCTGGCATGGCAAATTACAGTGATACAACAAGTACCAGTTTCCAAAGGGAAGTCATATTATATCCACTTGACTGAGAAATGGTACTATTTTGAAGGAAATAAAGGAAAATATTTCATCAGGAAAATACACCTCGTGATCTTTTCAGAACGACTTGTCCTTGATGTAAATGGATTCCTGCAGAAGTCAAAGACACCTCAGCATTCATTTCAGAGAGATAAGACATTGATCAGAACTATGTGCTTTTGAAAATACCACTGGTTTTAGTCTTCCGCTCCTTCGAAGCCCTTAAGAACATGAACCGAGCAAAATGTGCAAAATAAGGGCTTAGTGTAAGAGGATGATAGAGGTCTGTGGACACTTGCTACCAGTAGTAGAAACTTGAGCAGTTCAAACTCCGCTAACCCTTTGTAGCAGGGGTGGCTCATAGGAAACTTGAGGTTACAAGCTTCTGCTTCAGAGTGTAGCCAAGGGTTACCTAGGTTGTATTCCACAGTGTTGTACATGAAGAGTGATGGCCTTTAAAAAACTACAAATGGATATGGAAAATCCCAGTTGGCTCTAGTGCTGCAAAGACCAGCCAAACCTTAAAATGAGAAATAGTCCATTTGCTATTGTGGAAGACTTTTTTTTGCCAAGATTTTCTCTTTTTATTTGTATATATGACCCCTGTGACCTGTACTGCCTGGAGCAGACATGAAGTGGAAGGTTGTGTTTTCACAAATCTTCGCAGGAAAACTGGGGGAGAAGCAGGGGGTTTTAAACTGCCCACATTGAGATTTAAAACATTTCCTCTTCTCAAAACAGTTCTTTAAAAATGTTTTAGAATTAGAAAGGGACCATTCTGAAACACAAAGGAGAGAAGAATTTTTAAACTGACTGAAATTTCATTGGAAGTATCTTCCAGGTTTCTAATTCTACAGCAAACTCTAATCCATACAGCTCTTCTGTTGCTTACAACATAGTATATCACCCAGCAAGCTCGACCTCACAAAAACATGGCATGCTTTACAAGGAGTGTTGTCTTATTTCTAGCTGGTATTTTAAAATGAGAAATCTCAATACAGTTCATCTTGCTGGTCTCCAGTTATCAATACCCTCAAATCTTTAATCTCTTTTCGGCCTTGGTTCAGAAAGAGTAGGGAAAAAGCCCAGGTCTCTTGTCAATCTTTTTTCTCCCAGTTAAGCAGATTTGAATGCTCAGAGCCCTAACATGTGAGCTGTTGTTCAGCTCGTACTGGCTGCCACGTTTGCTTACTCATTCATTGCGTTGGCAATATTTAGATGAATATATTAGTAAGATGTGTTGAAATACCTTGAGAATGAAAGGTAGCGTGTAATCAAAGCCTGTTCTTAGCACATTAGTGTTAAAATGGTAACACCAAGTCATTTACATGGGAATTTGAAGTCTTCATTCTTGTTTCACAACATCTAATTCCAGTTAGATATAATGTGTAATTAGCATGCAATTTGCAGTTGAAGTAACACTATTAGGCCAATAGCTAAAACCTGGTCTGGTATCAGGGCCTTATGACTGAGTCTGGGGATGTAAAACATTTTACATCCATTTCAGAATTGTGGATTTGAGATTAATATAAATATCAGAAGGGCAAGTGTATGCAAACATGTAGGAAAACGCGGGAGTTTCCTGAAAATCTGGAAATTTTCTCAATTTCTTGGTCAAGTTCTGAGAAACTCTAGCTGTGTTGTGTTGTCCTCATGACTTCAACCAGACTGTATCCAGTCTAAGCTACTTGCTTACTTCTTAGCGCTCATTGGGAAGACTGTGTTTTCTCCATTTGCCTCCCAATAGACTTCTACCATCATGCAGTACAAGATTCAATAGACTGTAGAATATCACAGTAGTAAACGCTCCAAATGGAAGCATAATATATCAGACTTCCCCAGGTCTTTCGTAACCTACGCACAACACCTGATATCACAGAAATTGACAGATTCTTCTAAAAATAACCACACCATTTCAGCATTCTGCTCTTCCAACAAATAGCCAGGATCTTCAAAAAAATCTTTTGCTCCAAATGTACCTTAGAAAAAAGCTGAAGAGTAAAAGAAGAGACAAAAACATCCCTTTCTTTTTCTTTTCTGTTTCCACTTGCTCAAACATTTTCTTTCAAGATCATCTGTAAAATAAATATCACTCTAAAGAAGAGAGGAGCCAAATGCCCAGATGATTTGTCGCGTTCTTTGTCTCCTGAGTCCAGCCACCCATTGCAGTTCCTTTGTTTGCAGGCTTGGTTTTGGCTGCTCCATCAGCATTTGAACTTCCTCTGTGTGTCCTGCCTTCTCACACCTTCTCCGGTGCCTGACCATAGTGCTGGCCCCCTACAGAAACCTTGTCTTACCCAGCACCATCATCACGGTAAACCTGTCACCTGAGCCCAAAAAATTCTGCTGCTGTTGGTGATGGGCTCTGTTCTTGCGAAAACTTTGAAGTGGTGCGGTTGCTTAGAACTCCGCTCTTGACCACTCTCTCCCTCTCAGACCAACCAAATGTCTGAGTTTCTCCTACCCGCCACTCCTGTCACCTGTCCACTGACCTCCTCAACACCTTTTGCTGATATTCCCTGACCTCCTTGTTGCAACTTCCCATTTACTCCCCTGAAAAATTAACTTATGGGTCTCCACGTGTCTTGCCTCTGGTCCTGACACCACATCACTGTGCTTGAGAAGGAAATCCTGACGACAGGAGAGGGAGGGGGAGAGGGATAGGGAGGGGGAGAGGGAGAGGAAGAGGGAGAGGGAGAGGAAATTTGCCCTCAACTTCACTGACTGCGAAACACAAGGAGCAAGCTCCAAGCATCCCTGCAGCCAGTGGAAAAACAAATAACCTTTATGCCTCTGAGGGTGTCATTGCCCATGAAGAACAGCTCTCCTGGGTGCGACACTATGGAGATCAGTGAGAGGCAACATGATACAACAAAAAATCTGGTCTGTAGAGCAGAGATGGTGGATGTGAGTAATGGAGCATCATGCTGATGTTGGCTGGGTAGAGGAGAGAACTGTTTGAGCTGAATTGTTCCATATTCCTCTGACATGCCTTCAATTCTGCTTCAGTTGAAGTCAAACTATTTTTATATTTTCCCCCCCTCTCATTAACAGCATGTTACCAAAACACCACTGAATTTCACACAAGTGAGGAGGTTAAATTTATTTTTAAATTTAAAAATGTTAAGACACAAATATTTTTACTGGAGCATTTAATATGTAGAAAAGTAAATATAAATTATTTCCCAATGAAAGTAGCGCCATGATTACAGCAAATTGAAATATCACATGTTAAAATACTCCCTTTGATTCAAGTACTCCCTTTATTTATGTTCCCAAATCCATAAATGCAGTTCTCCCCTTTCCAAACTCTTTTCACTAAAAATGCTACAGCGAATCTCTTAACAAACTAACATTGATCCACTCCATTGAACCAGTCTAACATTAATCTGCAAAACTGCTTTTCCCTGAGCAGTAGATACTTTTATCCACCATACTATTTAGATAAAAGACATAAATAACCTGCAACTCAAATGCAAACCCACTGAAAACCTTTCTCGGCTCATTTTTTTCTCCAATATATGACAAGCTAGAGACTTTTTGATAAAGAAAACTTCTACTGTATATACATAGAACATCCTGGCATGTCTTCCACTGAAGAAGGGACTTTTATCAATTTCTGCAAAGTCATATTAATAGAAATCTAGAAAGTTCCACTGGGTGGAATCAATGTGAGCTTACAACATTTGACCAAGAGCAATGCTTCTGCCTTAAGAAGCTCTTGTCATATCTCCTTTTTACAAAAAACAAAACAAAACAAACAAACAAACACAGAACCCACACAACCAAAAAAATAAAAAAATTTCTAGCAGATAATGCAGAGAGGAGAACAACTAATACTATTTTTTTATGAAGCTGCACTGTTTTCTCAGTGTATATTTCTTTCTTCTGCCATTGAGTGACTACTAATTACAAGTAAGCTGGTGGGGTAAATTAACAACTGTTCTAAATCTCTACCCAGTATTACTTAAATGTGTCCTAAGTAATTCTTTTCTCCTTCCACACTTATATCAGAAGAGTCACTTAAATGTAAAATAGACATTTTTTCACTTTATTATTGTAGTACCCCAGCATTGATGAAATCAAGTGAGACTTGAGGGAGAAAGGATATTATGAACCTGCTGTTTTCTGCCCTTTTCTTCCTAAATTGACAAGTGCAAAGGAATTAGTTCCCTTAATTCTCCAGAAATACTTCTTTTCTTGCTCTGCTGCAGTCAGCAGCGCGGGAGGAGATGGGTGAGCTTCTGCTTCTCCTCTCAAGGACTCCAGCAGATAGTTCAGTTCAGCTCTTACTACCACGTGGGGCAGTTCTGGGGTGGGAGGCACTGCCCTGCTTCAGCAGATCCTAGGAGTTAGTGGAAACTTTGGAGTCCCTCAGTCCCCCTGCTCCTTCCCACAACTCATCCCTTGTGCTGTGCAGCTCAGTCCCTCCCAGGCTGAAACACCCGTCCTTCCAGGGCAGCTGGGCTAGTAGCAAGGAGTCCCAAGAGTGGTTCTGGCACTTGAAGGCCTTTTCCCATTCATCCACAGATATGAATCAGGATTTTGGAAAAAATCCTCCACTGCTTAAGAAAAACTGTAAGTTTTCTCGTAACAACCAATGTTTCATTTTAAACACGTAGGATTTGTATTTTGATAGCTCACATCATCATTTATGTAGCACCTGGCAAAATTAAATTCAATGAGAGCTGTAGTTTTTATCTTATTAAAGCTCTGCATTCTAAGGATCACAGAAACTCTGTTTGCTCTGTGAATGTTTTGTCTTTCACTTGGCATTTGCATGATCTATTTTACATAACCACAAGTAATAAAATACGGCATGCTATCTGTGATAAAAAAAATATACAGGCTTTTGACTATGTGTATACATAAACCACTTCAAACGTATATACCTATAAGCACATAATTTTAAAAGCTACTTAGAAGTTTTAATATCTGTATATTACATACTTGCATGTATACAATATATAATCTGTGTGTCTGTTATATATATGTGTACTTTTAAGAATCTGAGTTACTGGGGCTCATTTATTTATTTATATAGTTTCTTTTGTGGCAATGAACAACAATTCCAGCCCAGACAGGGGTTCCACTGACACGGGCACACATGTGGGCAGTGCTGGAAACGATCAGAATGCATCGCTGTGCCATACCAGCCCTGCTCAGAACTCCACAATCATCTATTAGCAGACTTTCATCTCCTCTCTCTATGTGTGAGAGGAGTTGGTTGACTGCGGGATTGCTTGTGCTGCTTCTCCTCTTCAATCACTAGCTGCAGGGAGATCGTCTCCCCTCTATGAGAAGCTTATATTAGAAAAAGTAGATGGATGACTGGCCAAGCAGGCACCATACTTCACCCACACAGCCAAGGAGAACTTGTAAAAGCAGCTTGTGCCTTCCATTTTTTTTCTTGATGTTGGTCAGTTGAATTTTTATTAACAGTTGGCATGAATACTAGAGGAGTAAATTAGGATACAAATATCAAGGAAAGGAAAGAATTAAAAAGGAGCCTACTAGGAATGAAGGATGGAAGAGAGAAATGGAGGTCCCAGAAGGAAAGATGAAGGAAGAAAACAGCCAAGTAGAGCTGGAGTGGAAGCATTGAGGAAGAGAAATTATTTGGAGTTCACATACCCCGGAAACAGTATGCTCTTGCGGCTGCAACCCAGGAATGAAATAGTCCCTGAATTAGATGCAGAGAGGCTGGCATGTAGTAGAGAGGAAGGATTTTATTCCTTTGGGTATGAAGTGGGAGCTTTTATTAGCAATCCCCCCCAAGTTTTACATGCAATGAAACTTGAGGACCCAACTGGGCCTCTCCCTGTCCTACAGCTCTTGACAGCTTCAGTGCTAACGAGCCTGCCCTGCACACAGCTCCTACCTCTCAACCCTCAGCATTATACAAATCTGCCCCAGAGGGTGATGGAGGTGCAGAGCCCAACGGGGAGGACACATCTCCAGGCAAGATGAGTAGGAAAAGCAGGATAACACACCACTGTGGCTCCTCTGTCACCGAGATCATATCATGTGAAGACAACTCTGTGTCACTCTAACATCTAGCATCACTACACAGTGCTCTGCTCAGGCTAATTTACTGTATTTCTCACTAGTACATAAAAGCTGGAGCAGCACAGTATGTCCAGTACCTTCTATTCGCATGCCTGATAATGAGCTGCCTGAGCTCCTGCTCATTCCATGTGTCTAAATTTCAGCAGACTGTGCAGTGCAGATATTTGCCCGAACTCTTAATAAGCAGTTGAGCAGACTGTCTGGAGGTTGCTCTTAGATGGTCCTCCTCTTGCAGCTGACATCGTGTTAGTCTTACTGGGACTGAGATTGAACATTTCAATTCCAGCTGTGTTTGGCTGCTCGAGGAGCTGCCCATTCCGTTGATTTAGGGCTCTGGGTCCAGTTATTTAATATTCTGAAATTTGAAGAAAGCTTCTCCTATAATATACTTCCTATAATTACAAAAGGAATTACGCATTAAAAAAACTCCAGAATTAAATGCAATAAAGTTAAGAAGAAATGTTCTTACAGAGTTGTCCTGAAGTTCCTATGTATAAAAACATTATGTTAACCTAAAGCCTATGCCTTAATACGATATTCTTGTTTTTCTATATTCTGTTTTAATAACCCAAAGCCTACACAAACTGCATTTCTGTAAGCAACTTGTCTATGTTTTTAAAGTGACTCTCCTTTGCACTGTTCAAATTAAGCTTGAGCTGTTCTATTGCATCTCTAAACAAATTTCTTTCATGTTTTGCCTTTTGCCTTTCACATAGCTAACAATGCAGAAGACCTTGGCTTTAGCATTACGTTGTGAGTTGAAAACAGTCGCACTCTCCATATTCTCCATCCCAGCTGGGTTTTTGTTTTCTCCTGACTGCTGACTAATTCACATTCTGTCCACTCTATTGTGTTGCTGCATGAATGCTCTCTGCAACTAGCTGATGACTACCCCGTTATTTGACCCACTAGAAGTCTTTTCTGCCTTTTCTGTAGGAAACAGAAGAGAATAATACATCTCAGCCAAAATCCCTCATTCTTCTGTGTTGTGTCAAAAAATTATGGCTGGCATCACCACTTGCTAAAACGCCCCTTCAGAGAAAGCTCTCTATATATAGAGACTAAAACTGTCTCTAAGCATCTCTCTTTCATCTTTTATCAGGTATGACACTGATAGCTCACTATGTAAATTGAAGACAGGGTCAGAAGGAGATGATCGTACCTGAAACAATGACGTTGTAATTGAGAAATCCACTGCCAGCCTTCCTAGACCTCATTTGTCTTATTGTGGTTCTTAATTAGCTTGCAGTACAGGTTAACCGAAACAATATGGTTGATGCAGGGCAACTTCTGTAAGTGTGACTATGATACGTAGTCCAGTTCTTTTAGGAACAAATAAAGTGCTTTTGCAAGATGAGAAGTTAATTAGCACAGTTATTTTTACTGCTTTGTAAGTTTTTTTAAGTCTTCCTTCACAAAGCTAATTCCTGATTCTTTCCTGCTTGTGTAATCTATGATTTTCTCATCGTGATAGATTATTTTTTTTTTCAGTTACTTTTACCTTTACAAGTTTGACCAAGGAGGAAAGAAGAATGGAAATGCATTTCACCGCTATAAATAAAATAGTGGAAAAAACCATAACCACAGAGAAAGTTTAATTATTCTGCTCCCATAAGTGGATATACTTGCAGGTCTCCCTGATTATCCATATTGACAGTATTAAAATCATACATAGAACTTAGAGCAAGATAATTTGGTATAGACCCTTTTGTCTTTGATGGATCTATGCCAGTTTATGCTACTAAGGGTAGAGCCCCTTTTGGGCTACAGCCATATCCTGTTTTAAAATGGAGTGTACCTACAGCTGTATTAATGACAGCAAGGGAGTGTTAAATCTTCCAAATTGATGGAGTTTTCCCATTTGATTTAAGACTTCAGTGTTACAAGCCAAAACAACATGAAATCCAGACGTAATGATGTAAAATCAATCAGATTCTTATCCTGAACTGCAATATAATCCAGAGACCCAAAAATCCAACCTCTCTCGCTAGAGGAGTGCTATTAAAAATACTGAACTGGTGTTATCCCTTTTGCAGTGAAGGATATTTTTCAGGCTCCTTAACATGGTACTAAAGTTTAGTATCCATGGAGTATCCATTGAGCAATAAAATGGCCTGAGTAAATATACCTCACACCAATACCAATGAGGTATTTGCCTTCCTGCCGTTGGGATTAAATTGCTGGCACCGGAGTCCAAAAATCTCATTTTCTTCTCGGATTAGATATTGTACAGAAGTCATGCAGAGGCCAAAAATCTGCACTTATTTTTCTGATATTTTTTATGATCAGGATCCTCAGCTGGTGTTCGCTAAAGTAGATTTTTACTTTAGTGGAGCTGGTTTTATTCTGAGAGTTGCAGACTTATGTGCACATATGCCCTGATACTGCTTAGGGTTGCATTAGCTCCAGCATTAGGCTTTCTATTAGCTTCACTAATTTTTTAATAATCTTGCTGGACCATCTTTATGTATAAATATTTTATGGAAAATTATTGATTGAAAATACCAACTAAAAGGAATGAAAGGACTGGCGTTGTTAAGATAATCTAGTTAGCATATACTCCAAGTGTCCACTTCTGAACATCACCTGGAATTTCTTGAAGGAGAAGAAGCTGCTTTGGGAAGGCTGGATCAGGATGATAGATCAAGGCTAACTGCTCTGCTTTTGGCCATCCTAGGAACCAAAGCACAGGACATGCTTGGTTCCTGAAACTGTTGGAGACCCTTCCCCCCCTGAGGCATTTCCTCCCCAAGAAAGCGCTTGTAAATTTTCTGATGTCAGATCTTCATCATTAAGACTGCGTGTGTCCTAGGTACCCTTTTGCCATATAGAAGCAGATCGATGCTTTCTTTTCTATATGTGGAATTTTCAGAGCTTTTAACTGAGAACTGTTCTTCCGAGAAATGTTAGCGAATATAATGGATTGAAAATAAAATACTTAAAGAACATATCACCTTACTTCTGTGTTTCCAAGCTTCTGTGTTTCCATGTGACATTCAAAACCATTTGTTTTTAATTGCATAATTAATAAAAGCTTGCAATAAATTCTAGGATGTGGGTTCCACATTCAAAACAAAGTACCACCTCTGCCTGAAGCACAGAAAGTCTGAGGCTGGAAGGTGTCTCTTCAAATCATCTGGTTCAAGCCTCCTGCTCAAGCAAGGCCGCCCAAACTGGGTTGCTTAGGGTCACGTCCGATCTGGTGTTCAGTATCGCACAGGATAGAGACTCCTCTGGGAAACCTGTGCCAGTATTTGATGACACTTTAGGAGTTAGATCCCAAGTGAGAAGCCATCTGAAGCCAGATTAATAATGGGGCAAAGGGTTTGTGCTACAAAACCATCTAGATTTTTTTAAAATTTCCACTGTGTAACAGCAAAAAAAAAGGTAAAAAACTGTTCAGTTTGTCACTTCATTCAGCAGAAAAAGTGTGAACCACACAAGAGGTGACCTACTTACACAATTGTTTGTTTGTTAAGCTCAAAACTTTTGTCACATGTCATAAATGGTTCAGTCTGTGATTTTCTTAAGTATCAACATTAACTGATATTCAATGGTTATTACTCTTGGTTTGACAAAGAAAAAAAAGCCACATGACGTTGTGGAAAGCATTTGTATTAAAAGACCAAAGCTATTCCTGTGTTTAAAGAATAAGTATCCTGTGCAAAATTTGACTTTTACGGATCTTCATTCCTTTAGCTGTTAACCTCAGAGAAGCACAAGGAACAGTAATTCCCTGTCCCAAAGATATTCTGACACAAATTTGGACACTATGAATATGGACACAAGAGACTTTGATATTCTTTTGAAGTTACACTAGAGAAACAATTGTGAGAACAGCTGCTAGGGGTTGGGCTAAAGGTTCATCAACCCTATATACAGTCTCCAGCAAGACCATCATCAGCAAGTCCATAGAGGAGGAGTGTGAGAAGAAGTGTTAGAGAGGAAGATGTTGCCTGGTACTTTCCCCCACCCTCCATCCCAGCTCTTCCTTCTGTGGCCCAGGGACTTCTCAGAGCATCAGTACCAAGTTCAGTAGAGTTTGGAAGCCCAGCCTCTGATAAAGTCGATATACATATATATATATATATATACACTCCACATAGACCTGTTACATGTTCCACAGTACAGCTACAAAAACAGGTCAAGGAGGGCTTGAAGGGTTACGATTTTTTCTAGAAAAAAAACCTAGGTGTGAATGGAATGTTGTACGTAGCTTTAAAACTTATTTTTAATACTCTAATTCCAGGAAAAAAAAAGTCTGTGATACCAAATAAAAGCAGTGTTTTTATATCAAATGTCTGAATCTCTTCATTTGCTGTAGGTGGTGTAGACGACTGATCTCAGTGGAGCAAAAATAGACGGGTTGACAAGGAATCAGCCAAACCCCCAATCCGTTGACACAGAAAACAAAGAAATTAACCGTGTGCAATAGAGTAGAATGCAGAAAATAAGTGAAAAACATTTGTATCCTCTAATCTTTTCTAATTATAGTTACTACAGTTAAAAAGTTTTCACAGCAGAGGTGTGATGTATAAAACTCATTGTAGTATGGTGACTCTGTGTCTTAAATTCAGGAAAAGGTAAAAATTACGGCCTAGAATCCTATCTTTGGACACCCCTTTTCAAATATATAATTTAGCATATACTGCCCATGCATATTTTAGCCTTTATCTTTCAAACAGATTTCCATAAATTTAACAGGAATTCAGCAGACTGAAGATTTATTTTGTCGCTAATGATTGTCTAGTAGCGATACTGACAAAACTCTAAATGTGATTTCTTAGGACTTGATGAAATTCGCTTTTCTCCTTCACCTTTCTTGAAAAGTTAGCAAGAAGCAGCCTGGCCATTTCCAGGAGAAAAGTATTTTTTTTTTCCCCAAGGTTATGAACCAGCAAACAAAACTCACAAATACTTTTCTGAAGAGCTCATTCATGTTTCAGAGCACAAGTTTTGCAGCACTGGGAACAAAAATTAGTCTCATCTACCTATACTGCCTTTATGGAGAATGAGGGAAGGTACTCATTTTGCATGCAGACCTGTAATGTCCATGACCTCACGATGAAACACCTCTGGCCTAGCCTTAAGAATATAAATGGTCACTGTTTCACTAACAAGTTGCAGATAACTGGAAGAATAACTAAAGTTTTAGGTGGAAAAAAAAGTATTTGAATAATCAAATAAATTTTAAAAAGTATTGAGCCACTCTAAGGCGAGCAGCAGAAGATCAATGGACCTCCAGAATTGCTGGCCAGTTGGAATCTCATTTTCATATGAAAAAGCACTATGTTTGTCTACATACATTGGCCACTGATTCAAACATGTGTGCTCTTTCCTCTGATAGGAAAAAAGAGAAAATTCTAAACCAGAAATCATTGCTGCAGTCTGGTATATTTTAGTTATAACACATCAGACCCCCTTCACTCTCTGAAGATGTTGCAGGTTTCTCCGGCTCCTGTAGCTATCTAAAGATCAGAGTGCTTGTCAGGGCTGTTCAGGAAGTTCTTTTCCGCATCATACACAGGGCAAAGCACACTGCATCCAAAATATTAATTAAATTTGCTACTACTCTATTTTAAATCTTATCCCCACTTTCCCAGGTCAATCAGTCTCCTGATAACCAGACTCCCTGAGGAAAGTACGCATTCTGTCGTCTTCTGCCCAGCTTGCTCTGCGCACAGTGCCTGACACAGAATTATGTAGGAAACCAGCGCATTCAGTGTCCACCGTTTACTTAATCAATAAGCCAGTTTTCTTAGTTTAACAATTCCCCCTGTTCTACCACTTTTGTTCACAGAGAGCAGCCATTCAATATTACCCTATTAGGCATTTCTGTTGTGAACTTATGTAGCTATGCATAGGTGCCTGCTTAAACGGCAGCCTGGCTGAACGCGATGTTTCAGTAAATGTGTAATGGACTGTGTCATTCCCTGTCCATCATGTTGTGGGACCAGCCCAATTCCTATTCTCAGCTGTGCTGTTGCAGTATGTGTGATTATTCTGCCTTTTCTAGAGCTGGTTATTAGGAAGTGTTTACATCTGGCTACTAAGGGTGTGTCATTTTCTTAACAGAAAGTATTACTGCCTAATCTCCTTTCTTAAATTCTGACTGTTCTGATATCATAATCTACTCCCAGTTTCCCAATCTGGTGACAATTTTGTAGAACTAAGCAGTAGAATGTGTGTCTAGAATACGTATTTTTTGCTATCAGCTTTTTGAAACATCATCCACGCGATGTTTTCATATTTGCCCCCAAGGCAGATACTGGTTTTGACATGGCCTTATGACTAGTCAAACATTATTTGCAGTCTGACTTTTTAATGCAAAGAAGCTAAGAATGCCTGGAGTTTTAGTTTAACTTGTGTCGAGCCCTTTATACTCACACATTGCACTGTGAGAACTACCTTTATTGGCACCAAAATTAGACGCTTCTCCTTTGATTCATTTTTAAACTCCATTCTTCACGTTCTTGGTCCATCTTAAGGGAAGTTTAGACTGGTGACTCCATTATCTTGACTTAAAAATTTTTCCCTTTTCCTGTGAAATGTCTACAGGATACTTAATGGTTTTATTTGAATAACCTGCCAACGAAATAACTTGTGACTTTTCAAATAAATAAGCCTATTTTAATCACAGTCCATGTACGAAAGCAAAGCTTTCTGCTAACACAAAAATAAACTAAGTTTTGCTTATGGCAGGAAGACTGTTCTCTTTGAATCTGGATGCTATTGCAATAGAGTAGCTGTCTTCACAGGTATGAAAGGTACTCGTAAATCCCCATTGAACTGCGCCTTTGTGAATATAACAGTACTTTGCTCTTACGTGAAATACCTGTAGAACAAACCAGAATGCATTACTTTCATCTCAAACGTCAAAAGAAATATTTTCTTTCTCAGAAGTGGTCACTAGCTATATGCCACAGAAGTACTAGAGATAAGACTTAATTTATGCTTTCTCACCCAAGTGAAATTCCCATTGCTGAGGAAAAAGGCTCAAAATGTTAGGCTGTTTTTTAGACTTTTTTTTCTTAGAGTACTTGGATGTCGGTAGAAGTTGGCATTGCAAGAAATTGAAGACAATAAGGCAACTGTCATTTACTATATAACCCCAATTTATTCTGCACTTTTAGAAGAGCTTGACCATTTATAATGTGGTCATTTGTAATAATTTTTTTTTTCAGTCATCGCTTGGAGTAAGCGTGGGAAAATCTCTTCCCAAATCCTCGTTCGCGAAGCCAAGCCATGATAATGATGATGATTTGTTATAATAAATTATGTTCATATAGCATTAGGCCCTTCTAACAATGATTCCAAAAGGGAGCTGAATCTATACTGACGTTCAGTGAAATTAATAATAATCTTGAAAATTACATAACATAGGAAGATTATAGAACTAAAAGGTGCAGACCTCAACAGGCACGACTGCGCCACAGAACATGTACTCACCAAAACAACCTTGCTGAAAGCCTGGAAACCACCCTGGCTGAAGGTAGTACTCTACAGGAGTAATGGTGTCAGAGGGGTCCCACCGAGAAAACAGGAGTAATGAGAGAGCAGCAGCCACAGTCGCAGCTACATGTTTATGGTACCTTAAGAACTCAAGTCTCATAAATGGTACCTGTCAACCTTGAGTTTTGCTGAAGGGTCATGGCAGAAGTGAGGACAGGGATGTTTCAGGTCACCAACTCCTCAGCATGCCAGCTGTGCTCTGTGCCATTTTTACCAGCTGGCGGTGCAGGGAATACCTGCCATTTAACATCATGTGTTTGGCAAAAAATGGCTGTAGTGCACCAGAAAGGTTGATGGCAAACTTATTTGCAAAAATAAATGTTGTCCTAATTAAATCTTTTGGTATTTCAGTCTTTTAATAAATATTGCTGTATTTCATACTCAATTTAATGAGGATTTAATCTAACATTGTGAAGATTTTTGGCTGAGAATTAGTTTTTGGATTAATACAAAACAAAAAAAAGAAACCCACAACCATGGATTTGAGGCAGGATTGTAGCTTTCATGCTGAATAATTTGTGTCACCGACCTTAAAATGCCTAAACCAGGAAGTAGGTTCCCTCTGTAGTTATTCAACAGAAACACGTTCCTCCAGGAGACAGTTCAAAGCAGAAGACTGTGTCAGGTGCTTTGAGATGCCTCCTTCTCACCAGAGAAGGAGCCTAGGAGATGAGCTTAGTAATTAGGCACCTAAAGTTAATCAAGAAGCAGCCACAAAGCATGTCCATTGATTTAAGTTAAGCCATTAATTATACTTCAGCCCATCACCAAAATGACGTTCAGAAGAAACAACAGCTGTACAAGGCACAGCTGCTTGGCCCAGGAGATCTTCGTCAGCCTTAAGCTCTGCTTTATGTAAAAGAGCCAGAGTTGTAAACTAAACTCACTTATTCCTCTTCAGCTTGCAAACATGTTCATCTATCCTTGTGAGAGTCGGCATTCAAGATAATATACGTGCACTGTAATACCTCTGAACACGTTTATTTAAAGTCATCCACTGCAAGATGATACACTAGTGCCTCAGAGAATGAGGTAAATTAGATTGAATTGATGAAGTCCTCAGATCTTATTGCCAGGAGCACCCTCTACAGAGAAGCATTGATAGAAAGCGCTATTTTATCATGACATTCAGAGCCCCGTGTTTAGGCACCATGCAGGTATATAGTAAGAGGCAGCACCTGTCCAAAAGACCTTACAGATCAGGACAAGAAAGTCACATCGTGGCAGAAAGTACTATTATTTTAGTTTTCTGCAGCAGACTATAAAGCATACAGGTCTTAAGAATAAGTCCTCAGCATGAAATTGGAAGGAACCCAACAGCAAAACCAAAATCCAAACCAAAAACCTCCTGAATTCGCATGGTGATTTAAGTCTTCCTTTTGCCCTTGACTAGCTGGCATCATGTCAATGACGTTTCTTAAACATCGCATAGGCAAACACCTCCGGCGTCAGGATTCTTCATTGTCATATCACGTGTCTCTGATCTCAAAATATATGATTTACAGTAATTGCCTTTCCAAAGTCCACCCTTAATACAAATTTCAAAAACATTTAAAACTTTTCACGTATAAGGTGAACAGCATTTCTCTGGAAAAAAGTGTAAACTGTTAGTAGCATCACTGATATAACTTCGACATCTTTACTGTTAAGAAAGAAACCAGACATGTTTACAATGACTGAAATATGTTAAATGCTGTGCTGAGAAATAAAAGTGGGCTAAGAGAGGTGAGAGGGGTCATTTAGTTCTATTATGAGGATGCAAATGCACGAAGTGACTGAAGTACACAAAATTCTCATTATATATCGTTCAGTTTTTTGCTCCTCTGTGAATTCTTGAACATTGTGGTTGCTACAGTGTAAGCAGAAAAAATAGTGCTGAAAAATTCAGCACTATT
>NW_010422286.1:17401-24263 GCF_000710305.1 Buceros rhinoceros silvestris
TGCTGAACCATGTTACTATAATGATTTGGTGCATTTTACTCATTATAGTTATCTCAATTTGAAGACTACGAGGGAAGGAAAGAGCAGTAAATAGGAGGAAAGGGCAGAAAGGAATAGTGTTACAGATAGATATTACCAGAATTTGTTTCAGTCAATGACATACATTAAAATTGAACTTCAGTAGATTTGCATGCATTAAAATACATTTTATATGCATGTCATAATTACTTGCTTTCATTTCAATTATGTCCTTTTGATGTATTAAAATGGCATTTGTGTCCTTGTGGCTCTGAAATCCAAACAAGTTTCTAAGGATGTGGTTTTGCTGACTTCTTTGTAGGTCTGTATGGTGCTCCGTTAGATATGTCTGCTGGGATACGTGACTCTGTACCTTCTAAAAGAATAATTTTGAGATGTGTGATTAAGTTGTATTAGGTGTTTGCCAATGCAGTCGTTCTTCCAAATGAAGAAGGTGTCATCAATATACCTCATCACCATCATGACTTGGCTTCGCAAATGAAGATTTGGGAAGGGTTTCTCCCATGCTTACTGCAAGTGCGCTGACGGCTGCGCTACAGGGCTTTGCAAACGTGAGTGCACCCTTTGGGGATGCGCGGTGGATTTTTTAGGTGAGGCGCAACGTGCGCGGAACTGGCTCCACCCTTTACACCTGAGGTTCATCTGCCAGGGCCTGGCGAGCTTGGACGGTGACAGTGAAGTCCTCGGGTCGTAGGTTTGGTTAGAGTGTCCTTCTCTTAGATGGAGCCTTACAAGGCTAAACAAGCTCCATCTGCCCGGGTTTGGGATCAGAGTTGTCCTTCTCCTAGGATGGTGCCCGAAGGCTAGTGAGCCCATCCTGCCCGTGGACACACTTTGTCTGACCCTTCAGCTGAGACCTGTCTGGCTTGGGAGACCCCACCGGAGGCACATGCCACCACCAGCACAGCTCTCAACCTCACAAGGGCACACAAGCTCCTTCCCCACGACAAGGGGGTGCCTGTGAGAGAGGATATACCTAGATAGTATCAATATATAACATATAAATAGCTAGCTGGAAGAAATGAAAACCTTTTGCCGAACAGGCCAGTCAGATTTTGAATTATGCAGGAGTCTGTAGTGAATGAAGTCAGTGTGGTTTAATAGTTACATAATTTTTTAAGGCAGGATCACAAGCCACTGTACGCAGTGGCTTAAGCACATAAAAGAGAAAAATCCCTGTGCGTGGCTCCCAGTGTACTATGGGCACTTACAGCCTGCTGTCTCATCTATTCACTCCAAAACGACTGAAGAAGAGGGTATATAGGCCAAGATCATATGTTGGCAGCTGCAGGTAAGAGGTTTGGAAACATACACTGCAGAAGTGGTTAATCATCTGACCAGCACATTACTGCTGCCATTGGAAGAGAGGTCCTGCACGAGCTGGACCTGCGCCATCCAACCTGCAACATTTCTGGATGGCAAAAATGGGACTGTGGAGCTGAGAGCTAAAGTCACAAGGGATGTGTGAAAATTCTCCTCCCTACTTTTTCCTGAGATTGGACATAAGGCATGTGTCAGCAGCAAGGAACAACAGCAGGGCAGTCCTTGTGCTAGAGCTCTTTTCAAAGCACTTGGCAAGTGTTAATTTGTTAAGACACATTGCAGAGAGCAGCAGTATTCCCCAAACAGTGATAATGCATCTTGGCTTGGACGAAGCCCTGATTGCAAATTATTATATAACTAAGATAAAAACACAATTCTTGACCCATTCATACCTTCCTGTGAATCTTCCAGACTCAAAGGCCTTATGCATGACTATGATCCTGAGCTGAACAGTAAGGTACATGAGCCTGGAATTCTTGCTTCCCTGGCTCTGTCTATTCACACCCTTTTTGCTCCATCTAGATTTTTTTCCTCATATGCTGAGAGAGCCTATATGGAAGAAAGACATAGCATGTGCACAATAAATAGCTTTGAAAATGGAGAGTAACTGGCTGTTTGGGTTTGCCTTCTACCTGGAGAATACATTTGGTGGAGAGCTTGATTTTTATTAGATTTCATCGGTATTTCCTAGATAGTTTATCTGTTTTGTAGCTTTCATGTCTAAAGGCTGCTCTCATAAACCACATCAGAGCAAAGACAGAGCTTCTTTTATGCCTCTAAACGACTTCTCATGCTTAAGACTGTTCACAGTTATTTATCCTACTTGTACAAGGATGTCTTCCTGCTGGAGCATCTGATAACCACTTGGTCACACAGTGGCAAATCTTAGCTCCCTTCTGCTTAGTTCTCTCAGGGCTTCTTTCAGAGTCCAGCAGCGGTGGAAGGAAAACAGAATAGGTCTTTTCCAAGAGTATTCAACTGCTCAGTGCCACCTGTGGCCTAGAAAGTCACAATAAGGCTGGCAGCATCTGTCAGATCTGCCTCTGTAAGGCGAACTTCTCTCAGTTTTGTGCAATATCTAGAAAGGATGCCCTTCCTGAATTTCCAAATAACAGCTTCAGTAACCTCATACCAATTACCTGGCCTTTCATGAGTAGACAGTGGCTCATTTTCTATCAGCAAAATGTTCATTCTGCTCAGTTTTGGTGGATTGCTATTTTTAAGTAATCTTACTCCTAGAAAGGAATGTCATGCTCCTAATGGACAGAGCACATTCTGTGGAACAGTGAAGTTTAATTACTGAGCTGTAAGTCCTGTATGTTGAAACAATGAGTTTCACCACTACTGATTTCGTTTTCTGCATGTCAAGCAGTTTTTTCTACCTCCCTCAGACTTCTCATCTTTTGCATAAAATATGCATTGTCTCATGCCAATGACAGAACCAGTGAAAGGACCGTGAAGATCCTATCCATCAGCTCCGCAGGAACTGGTTCAGTCCAGGCATCAATCTTCACACTTTCTAACCGGAGAAGGATGCTGCCTGCTTTGAGAAATTACTTCATGAAGAGTCTTTAATGTTTGATTCGCTTTCCTCAAGAATGAGTGCTGCCTTGCAAGAGAGGAGAGGAGCCATGGGGGAATTCACAGGAAATAAATGTTACTGACAACACCGGGCTGAACCAAGTGGAGTTTTTCAGTGTGTGTGCTTTCTGGCTGCACATAACCTTTTTTCTTTCTGAATTTCCACACCGTACTGTGCAGATATTTATTTAGACAGTGCTGTGGTTCCCATAAGAGGGACGTAAGGTGACAAAGAAAGGTAAGAAGGGTACTGGGTACTCCAAATTAGAGGTGAAGTATAAGGCAAAAAAGACCTTTGGTGTGTGTGCAACTCCTATCCGATAAATAAAGACGACCCTCTAGCCAGAAGGATAAATCAGCCGAGGCTGGGGTTTGTTTACACTTTGGAAAGGAGGAAGAGAAGCTCCCTGCTCAAGGTGATGCTAGAGGAAACCAGCAGGTTCCTGGGAGGATGTGGCCGTCTTGGGGGTTTCTTGCTCCTTCTGTTGGAGGAGGGCAGAGAGGCTGACCCATCACCTCTCTGTCGCATGCATGCATGCACAGTGATCCTCTTTGACATTTCCTTTCCATTCCAGAAAGCCCTTGCCACACAGTTCTTCTGATTTTTCATCATGTTCTCAAGTAGTAGAGTGAACAAGATTAGAATATATTGTTGGGGGAGAAAAGTCTGTTTAAAAAAAAAGGCTTTTAAATCTGCAGCTTAACTTTAAATGAGCTAAATGCCAATAAAGGGCAAAAATCAGCTTTGTACTTGGAGATCCTTCCCCCTTCTTCACTAGAATGACTAGTTTTCATCTCTTTTGTCTGGATTTCAGTCAATGTAGCAGCTGTTAGAGTTAGTTAATGCCAGGTTTTGGCCTATATCTCATTTTTTTAAAAGCATTACTATTATTCTGGTTTCTGCATCCCTGTAGGTGGGCATGGCCCTTTCTAGGCAGATGAAAAGACCATCTCCTGCTCTGCAGAGCTTAGCATTTAAGCTCAAATCTCCAATTCTGTATCTTCAGACCAGTATTATACTATACAGAGGAAAGAGGCCACCATGGACCCTCTTTCCTGCAGAGATACATTGTGTGTTTCAGTGGCATCCCTCTATTTTCCCGAACAGCTTGAGAAAAAGTGACTTGTTCAAAATGTACCTGCAAATATTTCACAATTGAAGTAAATCCTAGGCATTCATCAGGAACAGTCATTGCTTCATTCATCTGGCCTACAAGATTAGTTACGTCTTAATGAGAGGCTATTTTTAAGGGGCAGCATGGCTATGGTGGAAGGTTTGAGAGATGCGAAATGGAAGCAGCGGGGATCCTCTGAATGATGGTGCAGGTGAAAACTGAAACACACATCCATAATTAGTGGGATTACACTAAGGATGGATATTGCTTTGTTTCTGTACACTCATGTAAATTCATTTTATGCTGTATGCATATAAAGCTAGCCATTAATTGGGTACTCTATCATCAAGTATTGTTTGTAATACAAACATTGCATCCCGAAGAAAATAAATCTAACCTTGCTCTTAGATGCTACAAAAATACTCTCACACAATGTATTCTCATTTTAAAAACAAGAGGAAGAACGTACACCGCTGCACTTCTTAGCAAGATGATAACGCAAACAGCCTGCCTGTATTTTTCAAGGGCCCCCCCAACATCCTGCACACAAAGTGTACCTCTGCCGTTGTGTTTCCATCAGGGACTGTGATTTGGATTGCTTATTCCCGATGCCTTAACACTACTCTGCTAATATCATTACCCATGAATCTCAGACTTTTTAATGGACTCTAATTATCCTTATGGGAAAATTCCAGTTTTGATCTCTGCAGTAACTACCAAAGCAAACATTAAGTCCCTCTCAGTTAACAGCTTGTTATGCTTAAGAAGTAAAGAGCACTGGAAATTACCATGGTCCATATGTTACTAAAAGGGGTTTGATGTGGATTAGTGGCTTATGTAACGGGTGGGCCTAACCCACATTGGGCTTAATTTAGGGGGTTTTCTCCTCTTTTCGTTTTTTTTAAAAAAGGCTTGTTTCCTAATGATAAGCTTGAGTACTAATTTAATTTACATTTTGCTGCTCTTAGGCATAATCAGAATACATTGGAATAAACATTTAAAGCCCCTTATGAAAAAAATTGTTGCTTTTGACATTATTCTTTTTACTTTTTGAGTAATGGTCTTGTTTTTCCTTGATGAAATAGTCTAGTTAGGTTTGATTTGGAATTACAGGAACTGCAAATTAAAACAATGAGTAATCATCTGCAGTCTTCTTGAGGAAATGAAAAAACTTCAGCAATGATGGGAATGTTTTGATGTCCTGGTCTAAACAAAGGGCAGAAGATTGCTTCAGACATATGAAGAAGATAAAATCAAAGTTGCAGTATAAAATACTATAACTGAACAATAAGGGGTCCAAATGAGTGATGAATTCGAAGTTCGTCACTAAAAAGTGTTCAAATAATGCTGGTACTGAAAAGTATTCTTTATTTTTTGTGTTTCCCAATAGACATTAGCATCATTTCGGTGCTGCATTTTAGAAGATGTAGGCTGCATCTAGTATCTCAAACACAGTTTTTCAGAGAACACATATGTTTGCTTGTCACGTGTCAGATTTTTGTTGTCAACTTGATATACTCTGAGGCAGTCAAAACACGCTGAGCTGTTTTAGAAACGGTTCCAAACTGAATCAGAAAAATATAAAGCTTCTTTGAAAGCCAATTAAAAAAAAAAGAAAGAAAGATAAAAAGATAGAAAAAACATCTGTCTTTTATTATCGGGTAATAATCTCATTGCTAATTTAAAAAGAATCTAAGAGATTCACAAGGCATTTCTTGCTTCCACGGAAGTCATGTGCATACATGCCCGTTATCTGTTTCTGCATGTACTAACTTGGGTTTTACTATTGTTCTGACTAATTTGCCAGTGCAGAAATTGAGAGGGTTTTTTGCATTTCCTGAGTTTCTCTTGTCCAGGAATGTTTTTCAAAAAATTGTCTTTTCATATTTCACTGTCTCTTCCATGGTCTCAAGGCTACTTTAGGGAACAGGTTACCAGTCACAGTTAGCAGGTTAGAAGCGGCATATCTGAACCCCTTTAGCATCTTTTTCTCATATCTGAACCCCTTTAGTGCCTCAGACTACTCACACAGGGAAGGTTGCGAAAGTTTGAAAGCTTCTTTCGAATATGAAATGCTGGATGCCAATATTAATTGGTCTACTTCCTAAATACTAATACGACTCCCACTTCTGAAAACAAGATTATTTACTCTTTCACTGAGCTATTGACCATTCTTGCTTGGGATGTTTGTGTTTTGGGTTTTTTTCCCTCTGAAAACCATTTTAAAATTTTATTCTCAGCCTGGAATATAGCGATGCTCTGAAGTGGTGTTTATGTTACCTGCAAACATCTTACATTTTTAGTGGTTTCTTTTATGTCTTCCCCATAAAATTCTTTATTGTATGTTGATGTGTACTTGATTATAGTTCCAGTTCTTAAGTTTAATGCTATTATTCTGGATTTATGTTTTGGATTTTCATCCTACAGGAAGGTCAAATTTGAATACTCAATGGCTTCTTTTACCAAGAAGAACTTCAGTGTCTGCATCTTGAAACAGGTCGCATGATCTGCTTGAAAGTAAATCAAGATCGGCTTTTCCGTTGTGGATTTTCTGACCATTAATTGAAGAACAACCCTTTACAGTGTTGAAAAACACATTGTCTGCAACATGCCCTGTCATGATGGGTGTTGAGTCTATCTGGAAGAAATGAATTCTCTTGTTACCATTGTGATTAGCCATGTTACCTGTAGCAGGCAGGTGTCCAGCCATGTCCAGGGAAGCAGGTCTCCATCACATATAACAGTTACTTGAGAAGACAAAACACCATCACTGTGAACATCCCTCCCCCCTCCATCCCCACCCC
>NW_010422287.1:0-5645 GCF_000710305.1 Buceros rhinoceros silvestris
AAGGTGGCTTGGGCTCCCTCCACCCCACCCCCCCGGTTTATGGAGTACTCAATAGCATTTAAAGAGGGCTACAAAAAAATACACTTTTTCTTCTGTCCCCCAGCTGTGGGGGAAAGGAGGCTTTCTGAGGAGGAGATCAGCCATGGGGCATTTGATGAGTGATTGCACGTGTGCTGGGGGAGCTGGGAAGGAGTTTGGGATGTGGGAGATGCTGTTTGGTTTCTGCTTCTGATACTGAGGCAATATCAGATGTGTAAAGAAGGGGCGGTGGGAAATGAGGTATTTTTAATTTTTTTTTTCCCCTCATGCAATACTTTGTGGTAATATTTCCAGGCCTTCCTGTGCTCTCTTGTAGAAAAACCTTTGCTGAAAAGGCCTCTGAGAGCCCAAGAAGTCTGTGCGTAACAACTTTTAAAAATAAACTTTAAGATTCCAGGGCAGGCTAATCGTGGAGTCTTCTGCCAGCTGTTTCTGTCAGGATGAGCCAGACTTGAATGTTTTACTTCAGGCAAGAGGAGGCTGAAATGTGGTGGGGCTGAACCAGGTCTTCCCCCAGGAGATGGTAGATGGAGTCAGCAAAGCGCTTGGGGTGCAAAGCCCTGTGGTAGCGACTATCTTCCCCTTTGTGCAGACCAAGGTACTGACCATAATTAAATATAAATACTGGCTGTGTTGTTGAGGAAAATGGGTGAGAATTCTCCCAGGTGCTTGGGGAGTTCTCTGCCATGTCACGGAGCTGGAGAAGGTCTGCATAATTAGGTGCAGATTTCAGTGCTAGGAGAGCATCCTCTTGTTTAGGTTTTGGGTAGTTTATAAAATAAAGGGAAGTTGTGTACCTTTTCTCATCGCTGGTGGATGATGCCCACTTAGGCAAGCCTTCCCAAAGTCATAGTGCTGTAGCCTCTGTCCTTCAGGCTTCTGGATCACCTCTGTGAGCCTTGTGTGGCTGCTGGCGCTGCTTTTCAGGATGGCCAACCTCCTTACTCTTTCCTTCAGTAAGTGTAATCTGCATTGTGTAACAGGTCTTGTCAGTAGAAGGTTGGTTTTGACCAAGTCTCTGTTCAAATCAAGTAAAATATGAGACACTCAATGAAGTGTTTGTATGTTAACAAAGCTGGGGAAAGACTTAGTTTTACTGAAGTCTTGTGGCTTTTGAAGTAGCGTGTCTTGATTTATTTTGTTGGAAGATGATTGTGGTTTGCCTCACCTTGGCGTAACTACAAATTGAAACAAAAAATTAATTCTTGAAATGGAAATCTAATTTTTAGAAAAGCTGAAATGGATGCAGCCACTGAGACTTTGACCTTCTCAGCTCTTGACTAGTGGTTGTTTACTACAGCTGCAGCTGTGCGTCTTTGAAGGAGGAGGAGCTGCAAACACAAGCATGCTCACTTTCCCCAGCTAAGAGGAAAACACATAATGAGCGTGCTGTTTCAAAGTGAGTTGTAAAGGAAAATGTTAGAGCCGTCAGGTTGGATCTTTCCCTTTTCTTTTGTGCAAGGTGTGCCGTGCTATATCTGTAAGACAAATTTTGAGTCTTGAAAGTGCAAATGTGAAAGCACGAAATGACTACGCCTCCTATGCAGTGAAAAATAAATTTTCTTTTTATAAATTAAATGCATGCTTATGCTAGAAAAGAGGAATGCTTTTGCACTGTAGTACTAAGGATACTTTCAGAACTGTTCGTCAGTGGAAAAAGCTCTGTGTAACCTTACCCTGTGTTCAACTGAACTTTTAGACAGTCCTCTTCCTTCAACTGAATGATTTTTTTTAAGTTGGTACTAAATGCAAAAAAAAAAAAAAAGGCAACAAGAGTCAAGAGTTACATTTGAGGATTCAGTGTCAAAATGATTGTTTTAGTTTGTAACTAGCCATAGACCTACATTGGCAAACTTGACTGGAGCATTGACTGGACCTAAGATGCATATGTGGCATTGTTGAAAAGTGGGTAAAATTGGACCAGTGTGAGGATAGTTGTGCAGTCTCTTTTTTCTTTTTTTTTTTTGCATTTATAAACAAACGAAAACCCCTAAACCTGTGTTAGTGGTGCTCTTTTTGCATTTGGAAGCTCTTCTGTGCAGAGGGCCTGCTTAGACTTGGTGCCCTAAAATTGATGAACTTTCTCATACTTCTGCAAAGTATGGTCTGACTGATAGGTTTGGAGTTTATTCTGAGTCTGTGCTCTTGTGGTTGCTCCCAAGCAATGACTATAGATTAATCTGTAATTAGTTTTATTTACCTTTTGGTAGCAGAGAATTCTAAAAATAATACTGAGAGGCAGATGGAAAAGGAAAAATGACCGTGTCTTTGCCAAAAAGTCAGTATATCTACACTGTATGTAACACTGAGCTTGTATGGACTTCCCTTTCTTGAGTTCTGTGTGAAATCTTGAAGCATTAATCAGAGACCATGATCTAGACTTTGGTCTAAATCAAACTCAGATTACAATATAGAAATATTTTTTGCATGTATGTCTGCTGCAGAATGATGTGTTTTGATTTGGAGGAGGCAACTTTAAATTATGGTGTGCCTTGGTCCTATAACTATTTCTGTCATTTTCTGCATTTTTGGGAAGGGATGGTGGCATGAGCCATCCCAGGGTTTCTCAACTGAAATACATGGTAAAAGTTGGGAGTGAATACATGAATTCATGTGAAATATATTCAGGGACTGTATGCTTCATATTGACTATGTTTCTTTCTTCACTCCATGTTTGTGCACCTGTGTCAGAGGAGCCTCCTTCAGCTGCAGGTACAAGGGTTGGACTTGTCTAGGTATTTGCTTGCTGATTGTTCCTTGTTTTCTTTTTCTTAAAAAAGAATAATTTTTTTAAAAGTTCAGTAAAATCACAGGGAAGAAAAAGCTAAGGTATATGAGAACTAGAATAGTGTCTGTTAGGGTCAAGGGAGATCCCATGACTAAACACTGTTATGTGCTCAGTGATACTGAATAAAGTTTTCTGAGACTGTTGCACATTGGCGTTTCCTACCCTCTGAATTCAATCCTAGCAACATCAGTGTTTTTTTTTAATCTCCTGATTTCAGGAGTTTTTCAGGAGTTCATAGCTCCCCGCCCCCCCCTTTTTTTTTTCTCCTTGAAACAAGTTCCCTCATATGCAATAATGTTTATGCTTTTGTGGGTCGCTGGTAGCGCTGGTGTTGACAGGCTTTGGAGTTGCAGCACAGACCAGCACCACTTGAGTTAAGGAATGTCTGGTTAGCAGTAGCAAGCTTTTGTCCTCTCTGTGAACCAGCCTCCAGGATGGGAATGAAGCATGCTCTTTGCTAACGGCTGGCACAGTATTTGCTACATAGCAGAGTAATGATGGGACTCAAAAATACCAAGCTTTGTTCCTGGCTGTGGGGCGAGTATGTTCTCATCGTTTAAACGTAGAACAATCAAATGCATGACCTTGGACATCAACGCTGCGAAAGGGATGATTAATCAGATGATGTCTCTTGTATGGAGACCTGAGTTCTGGTCTGGCTTTTGTCAGATGTCACCTAGGACAATCACTTTGTTACCCTCCCTGTAAGGTGGTAAGCAGTGGCCCTAATTCCTAATTAGTGTGGGGCATTGTCCAAGTGGTCAGAGCTGTGAAGAGCACAAGGTTGTGCATGCTAATGCTGATCCTCCTGCTGACTACCTGAATAGTTCCTTTTTCTCCGCCTTGGCCAAGAAGGACCCTGCTGGTAGTGGTGTTGCATCTCTTTGCTTCCCACGTTGTGATCAGGGACCTGTAAGGCTCCAGAATAATGATGCTGGCTGAACGGGTCAGTGCAGGTAATGTGCAGATTGCATAGGCCAGCTGGAAATAAGTTCAGGACTGTTAGTGGAGTCAAGAGATGCTACCAACGAGCTCTGGAAGCCTTCCTGACCATGGGTGAACTGTAATTCTCGGGATATTTTGTTCAAGTCTTGACAGACTGGCACTGACATGGGTAAAGGCAACTATCTGACCCCAGCAGTTTCTGTCTTTTCCTGTGAGTCCCTGAGGGAGAATCTTTCCAAGCAAAATATTCTGAGTTTTTCTAGCTTTTTTTCTACTACCACATTGTCACAAGTGACTGGTGTGTTCTCAAAAACTTTCAAATCAAATGTTGCGGAAGCGATAACCAAAAATTTCAGCTGAAATGATTGAAGTTTGTTAAAAGGAATAACACAGTATTAGAAATTTACAACATCACTTTCAAAGAATAAGTGTGACATCATTTACTATCATTGTGGTTTTTTTTTTTTTTTTCCCCCATGGGACCAGTGCTTTGAGATGGTCTGCTAAAAATTGAGGATACCTTTTATGGCAGACACAATAACACATTGTCATCTGAGATATTTAGGATTGATGGTATCACTTGGCAGTTTTTCCTAGGGGGGAAAAAAGAAAGATAATGGCTATATTATGTAGTAACCTCTGACATGAATCTGAGCAGGACTTGATTTAAAATCAGAATAATATAGAAATAGTTGGTGGTTTGTGGTTTTTTTTTTGTATCTGTCTTTATTTTGAGTGTGTGATGCTGGCATAAACCAGTTTTGAGTTAGTCTTCAAGTATGGGTTGGCAGGGCTCTAGAAGAGCATGTAAAGCGCTGTAATTGATGACACTTTAAAATCTTTTAAACTGTTGGACAGTAGTTGGAGCTCTTCCAGTTCCTTATTCAGAGAATCTTTCAGTTGCAAGAAAATTTGGGTTAAGTGGGAAATGAAAAGATTTAAAAAAAACAAAGGTGGGTAAAAACATTCCAGTTCCTATAAATTGGTAATGGTTACAAGGCAAGTTAATTTTTCACTGGTTCCATCTAACCAAGAGAATTTTTTGCTTAAACAGTGCCCTACAGAATTTTGAAAGGAAAAAATGAGCAAAGTAGGTTATTTTTCCCCTTTTGAAAAGGAAAGCATGCAAACTCAGTCTAGTTAGGCAGATATGGAGGCTGCTATTTTAGAAAGCATTGCCATTTTCACTTTTACTTTCCAGATCTATATTCAGCTAAATCAACATTTTGCTAAAATGTCTTCGACATTTGTCTAAAGAGTATTTATCAATAATTACAGACCTTCTATTTTGAGAAGTTGATAGATTTGTAGTTTTTGGCTGTGACTCTGTTGGGGTAAAGTTTACAATAGTCACATCGAACAATAAATATAAACATAGCACAAACTGAAAAATACAATGAGATTTAGTACACTTTGTCGTCTTTGCATCTGAGCCAATATCCAAGATGAATTTATTCTGTGCTTGCTGGAGATGTGCTCTCCTTTAGGTTTTGTGTGTTGCTGGATTTAGGAAGACACTATTTCTTTTTCATTGCAATGCTAAAGGAGCATGTGGGCTAGGCAGGAATGGGAGGTTTGAGTCTATGCATAGCAATTGCAGACACTTGCCTAAGTCAGTTCGGGCAAATAGCCTGAATAAAGGATATTCCTTTCTCCAAAAGAGGAGCCTACTCATCCTCGCCTCAGAGGTGTGTACTACAAGTACTGCACCATAATCATTCGCATGGTGAAAAGAGCATCAGAAAACCTCTCTGTTGGCTGACAGTAGAGGAAGTCTCAGATGTTTAGATCACACATCGATGTGTGCACTGTACTTGTTCAAAGATAGGTGAGAGGAGGCCTGTTCTGCCCGCACGGTGGGAGAGGCATTCCT
>NW_010422287.1:5744-6418 GCF_000710305.1 Buceros rhinoceros silvestris
TTTTCTGCCCGCACTGTGGGAGAGTCATTCCTGGCCCTGCAGGATATGGTGGTGATGAAGAAGGAACAGCAGTTTCTGTGGACTCTTCTCATGGCTTTTGTTACTTGGTGTTTGACTAGGCCCATGTGTTGCGAGAGCACCCCTAGCCAGGCTGTGGTTTCCTACAGTAGGAACAGCATCATGAGCTTAGCAGTTCAGTACCCAAGTCCTATTTATGGGTGTAGTCTGAAGTCCATCAGCAGAAATGAAAAATATTTGTACCTTCCGATTCCTCCCAAATATTATTGATGTTCTAGTACGTGTGGCTTTCCTTGACACATCTTTTTCTTTAAAACAAAAAAAACCAACCAACCAAAAAAAAAGTTAAAGGTGGAAGTTTCTTCTTGTGATGAATCCTGACTGCAGCTGATATGGCATGTTCCCATCCATCAGTTCTCATCCCTGTGTGTTTAGCTATTGTGCTGCCTCTTGCTGGCAGTGCTGCCCTGCCCCTATTTGGGTGAGAAGTCATGTTCTCTGACATCTTCTTCCCCTTGCTGTAACCCTTCTGCTGATGATATGAATGGAACAGTGTCTCATCATAAAAAAGCTGCTTTAATTGTTATTTACAGCCACACTTTCAAGATCTTGGATTTTTTTAAAGCTTCATTTTATGCAACTTTTACTACTCTTTC
>NW_010422287.1:6511-18194 GCF_000710305.1 Buceros rhinoceros silvestris
TTCCCAGTGCCCCTATTTTTTCTTAAAAACGTTTCTACTTGTACCATTCTGCTTTCAGCCTGTCTGAATGAAGAAGCCAGTGGCCCCTAATGCTATTTATAGCATATATATATGCTTAAAATTGCCTCTTGCTCTGTGTACGGGATGTTTTCTCAGTTATTCAGTGCCTAACTGGCAAGCCCTCTGAGCAGGGCTGCTTTCTTCAGAGTGTGGCTTTCTGTGGTGGCTGCTGTCTGGCCAGAGAGTGTGCGTGTGTGGGGAGGGGGTGTGTGTGGGATTGAGGATGCCCCTGCTATGTTTGGCCGTGGGTGCTGGAGTGTCTTTCAGCAGACCCAGAGTGAGCCAGAGTCAGTCTTGCTTCCAGTCTGGCTCCTTGGATGTTGCCATGATATCATAAATAGAAACGTCAGGGTAGCACGAAAAGTCATCTTTTCATATTGGTTAAATGTTAGAACTGTTAAAATAATCAGTGGAAATACTCTCCTTGTCTTATAGAAAGCAAAAAGTAATTCAGCAAAGCAGAAAATTTTTATCTATATCAAAGAATCTGTGAAAGTAATTTTGATAGGAGCGAGCAGAAACGAGACACATGCTGCACAATCATTTGATATGATCTAAACCAGTAATTCCAGTGAGCATTTGTCAGACATTATAGTGTTTTCAGTTTAAAAGTTGAATGACTAGACCGCAGCTTTCATGAAGCTTGAGGATTGGCAACCGTGTCAAGTACAGGAATTGTGTCCTAAAAGCATCTTGACAGCGCTGCAAGTGCTATAGAAGAAGTGAAGCCACATTTAACCAATATGTAAGATACTTTTAAGGTTTTCTGCCTTGATGAACAAGTTTGAATCTAGCCACAGATGCTGAATTCAATTCGTTCTCCGGCTTTGTAATATGAACCCTCCTTCTGGAGACCTGTGTAGTGCTGTATGTCTAGTCAGAGGCTTCTAGCTTGGAACTGAGCTCTTAGTTCAGTGGTTTAGGAGTACTTCTAGGCTGTTTTGCTTTAAAACTATCATCCTTGCTCGTGGTGCCTGATGCAGACCTTCCCATCTCTCTGTATAGCACTCTTCTGCCTAAACATGGAGTCCTGTGTGGAGAGGGGGATTTAATTCTCTGTGTCATAGGCTAAAAAACGTGTTAGGTACCCCTCTATAAAGCAGTGTGTGAAATACAGTGTAAGTCTGCAATGACTTAGTGAAAAGGCTTTGAAAAGTGTGTGTTTAGGGTCTTAATTGAAGAGTTGAAGCTGCATTTCAAATTCAGTGCCATCCTGAAGTGCCATTTCAGATGATGGCTGGTTCAATTCAAAGTCTTTAGTCAGTGGTGGACATGTTGGCATTTAAGCAAATAGCAGAAGGAATGTACAGTAAAGTGATACAAAGTTATACTCTCTGGTGGCAGGACTTAGTGAAGTGAGAAGGAATATGAGATCTCAACATGGGATTAAATTGTAGATTAATTGATTTGAAGGTCAGAAAAGACCATTATGATAATCTGATTCAATTTCGATAATGCCATCAAAAGAGTATCACCTTGGTCTGCATGAAGCACACGTGGTCCCTTGGAGCTGGAACACTTTGTACTACATGGTTGTAATGTAAAAAAACATCATGCAATGGGTAATCCACTGCTGTCTTTAGTGAGCTGTTCCAGTGGTTATAATTAATCTCTATGCATTATTTGTACACTGAATTTATCCGTATATTTGGCTTCCAGCCACTTAACCTTGTTGTACCTCTGTCTCTTAAGTGAGTGGTCAACCAGTCTCCTGTGAATTCCTTCTCCGTCTTCATTTTCAGGGTTTGCATAATTGAATGGTGTTTTAATTTGTGGCTATTGAAGAGGGTAGATTGATTTAAATCATTTGGACTTCAAAGTAGCGGGCAGGAAAACTTGATTTAAACAATCAGTTTAAATCTTGTTTGGCTTCTGCAGTTCTTGCTGATTTTCCATTCGCAGTGAGGTCCGTTGGGTAAATGACATTTAGCCTGCTGACAGGCAGCAGATAAGGTAGCCTTTATGCAGAGTATACTCAAATTTTTAGCTGAGAGAATGCATTATATGCCTGGCTGTATATTTAAAAAAATTGTGGAGTTAATATTCATTTGCTGAGTTTTAGTTTTTGTGTGTTTAATACTACAGTGTGACTGATGTATTTCTAATTTACTAGGTGGTTTAATTTTACTATTGACTTTGTCAACTATACTTAGAAATTGGAACTCATAAACTGTAGAAAATAATGGGAATAATTATTATTAATATTTTGATTTATTTTTAATGTACAAGGTTACTTTACAAATCTTACTTGAAAGTACTTGTTATTAAAGTTAACTTTTATCTTAAATAAAGGAAAAATAATAGTTGGTTTTTAAGAGAAACATAGTTTCCTTGACAGTTTTAGAACTGGTATGTATCACCTGTTTTTATTAAAAGACTGGTTGAGAAAAAATTAACTAGTTTCTTTTGCTCCTGGTAGAGCATATTTATTGGTCTGTGAATGAACTGAATGAGTTAGTTATGGCCCATGGTGGTTGAATAAGCTGTGAGAAAGACAATATTCTATTATGCACCTGCTTATTGATTATTCTACTACATTTTCAGTTTTGTTTAATCTGTGGTTTTTGTCAGGCTAGTAGTTTCCTTGAAACTTAACAGCAAATGAGTACTGCTTGAGCATTGACGAAAGAAGGAATGTAAATTGGTTTCATTATTTAAAATGTAATTTTGTTGAATAATTTAAATAAGCTTCTGAAATTTTTATTAGAATATATAATAATGTTACAGAAGAAAGCTGTTTCTTTACCAGACAGGTTTTGGAGGGCTGTTGTCTACCCTTCTTTTTCTGGGAGTATTGAACATTGTCAAAAGATAGGAGTAGCTGTCTATTCTCATTTTGTGAAGCTGCCTATGAAAAGAACTTTTTCATATATTTCACTTATTCTCAGGTGATGACACTGATGCCCCATTTCTCAGGTGCCTTTTTGGACATGTCCATTCAGTGTATTATATCTAAAGTATGAAGTAGAGTGCTCATTGGCTAGAGGTACCAGCTGAGCGAATTGCCCAGGCGCAGTCTGTGGTGTGCTTACCTTGTGCTGCACTTCTCAGACCTTGTGACTTTTTCCTTGCTGTGTTTCTCCAGGATCATTTAAAATTTAATAATGCTGTTATTTGGATACTCCAGTTCTTTTCCCCTCGTAACTGCTTTTCATTAATCATACCAGTTTTGAAAGAGTAAGAATACCAGGTGATTCTGCTGAGCTCTGCTCAGCTGGGGGAAGTTGTGCTCTTTCACAGTGATCTTATCATTGAAGTCCTACTGGTACTTGAACAAACTGGAGCTCTTCCCTGTAATTGCTTTATCCTTTTTAGAGGCTTTCTTCCATGCTTGTGTATATATAGCTCTATTTCCTCAGACTTCTCAAGGAGATACAATTATGTAAAGAAAGCTTAACTTTTATATATTCTGACTTTAAAACTGTGATCGTAGGTAACCTTATTTTATAAGTAAACCAAACTGAAGATGGCCCTTTCTCCTTTTTTTCCTCTTCCTTCTCCTTAACTTCTTGAAATAGCAACTAAAGGCCAATGCAATGTATTTTTTTTTTGCCAACTTTTTCACTGTAAAGCTCTGTTCAGCGTGATAACTCCATTTCTACTTGTATTTCCCATGGAGCCAGGCAATATTATGTAGGATGCAGAGTTACCAAAAATTAGTATAATTGGAAATGTAATTCCCTTCCTCCTCCTCAAAGAGAAAAAAAGAAGTTTGTTGGCTGCGTTGCTTTGTTTTTGCAAGTTGATGTAATGAGTGCAGATTCTGTGAGAAGGATCAAGGTTGGGAACAAGGACCATTGTGTGGCGTAGCCTTGCACAGCAAGTCAGAAAACTGAAATGTGGCAGTCAGAGGAAAGGGTTTATTAATGCTTCAAGCTGCTTGAGAGGAAAGTTAACCAGGTAAAGAGTGCTAGAAATACATCCAGGTGCAATGGAGACTCTCTACCAAAATAATACCTCCTTATGCTCTCGAGAGAAGTCCAAATGGATATTTACTTATCTGTGTTTTAAAAAAGGAAAGTGAAATACATGGTAAAGCTAATTTTGCACACACCTCGTACACCACTACTGCAAAACTAGTCGGTCTGTGGGGAAGTGTCACCTTTCTAAAATCCAGCTGGCCTCTGGACACTTGTCACAGTCCCAGCATTTGCTCTGACAAACTCTTCTCCCATGCATGCTGCAGTATCTTGGTTTAGGCTTCCATTGGGGTGCTTGAAGTAGGCTTGTCCTTTCCTTCATTTGGCTTACTACTATTAATGATTTTTATGTTCTTTATGAACCACCAGTTTATTAAGAAATAGACCCCTGTGGTCCTGCAGTGGTGTGTGGGGCTTGTGAACAGCCTTTCACAGACTCTTAGAACTTTGTCTTCTGAATAGTGAGCCTGAAGTGTCTGCAGTCATTAGCTTAAAATCCTTTCTCTGCAGAGGCTAATGATTTTATTTTTTACTAGAGTGGAATTTCAGATGTTTGTTGTTCTTCCCCAGTAATGTTGTTCTTGTTTTCTTGATGCAATGCCTTACTATCTATTTTTTCCTTTAAGGTTTGTTTTTTTTTTTTTAAATGCAGAATTAGTTTCCATTGCACACAATTCTAAATGTAAAAACAGCGATCCTTTATATTTTCATGTTAAAGATGACATAGTATGCTATAGGTCCCTGGAGCCCTGCATTTCTGCTGAGGATTTATTGCAGTGGTTCCTGAGAATACTGCAGTGAAGGAGTAACCCCTTGCTTTCTGGGATGTGCAGTAGACAGCTGGAGCTGAGTGTGGCATCTTGGTGCTGCTGCCTTGCACTACCTTTGAGAAAACTGGAGGTACCTCAAGTTGCCACATGGAAAGCAACTCCGTTTCTTCTGTTTAGATCAGGCTGTCAGCTGCCTTTCATGTCTTGTGCTTCTGTAACTGGGACATTGTAGGTTTGAGGTGATCGTGACTTTACTTGCAGTCCTTTTCCTCTCCTTGCACTCAGGGTAAGAGCTGCTTTTGGTATATCACCATGTTTGTTCTGTCTTCAGGATCTTGGGAGGTTATTTTTGTTCTTTCCTATCTGTTTCCCTGTTGTGCTGTTGGACTCTGTGTGAGTTGCCTTTCTTTGGGATGAAGGCCGGTTGCAGGGGAGAGAAACTATATTAAAGGGTAAGGGAGGACACCAGTGGTCAAAGAAAAGTAAATGTGTGTGTGTGTTTTTCATTAGCAAACAGAGACAAAAAGAAAGCCTGTTGTTGATCAGTGGTCACTTAAGATCTTCTGGACACTGTGCTGCTGAATATACTTTCTATGCAACACGGATTTCTCTTATTGCAGCAGTAGTTATTATCCACTGAAGATTGTGTCCATTACTAATATCTCAGTCATCAGTTCTGGAATGTCATTTCTTATACTGCAGAAATCTTGGAGATGTTTTGTAAGACAGAAGTTGGCTTTCACTGCTCGCAATGGAAGTTTACGTAGCTAATGTGATGCCTGCTACTTTGTGTGAATGGGTTCATTTCTGTTCTTTAAGCAATATTCTGTTATGTCAAAAGAATCACCTGGCTGCTCCATTAGGCTTGTGGAGAAGCTGCAGGTTTATTTTGCCTGTGATTCTTCGTTGTGGATCTTTGTAGGTTGCAGATTGGTGCTGGATGCTGTAAACTTTGTTACATCCATAGTCCATGGAATTGGCTTGAAGCCTGTTATGTTAGAAGGAAGTTGAGGTGCTCTCTCAAAAGGGCTAATGTTTCTGTTGTTACCCTGAGCCACCAAAGGGCGTCGGTGTCTTATCCAGTATCGAGTTTCTCTGAATAAACAAAATGCAACATCCTGAGGGGATGTTTTGTGTATTAAACAGTTGTTGAAGGTGTTGTGTAGGTAGATGCAAGCAGATGTGAAAGTGTGATGTGTGTTTTTCTAGTCTGGATTCTTCTGGTGAAACTTCAGAGTCTTTGTTTTTCAGGCAAGGATGTTTAGACACATAATGCACTTTCAGTATATCATTTAGAAGCACCTTACCCGGCTTTTTGGAAGCAGAAGTCTTACAGAAATTCTAACAGACAGGAAAATGGATTTCTTTGTTGTTTTGATCTGTCTTCAATGTGCAAGAGCACAAAAATACCGTTGCAGGCTTTTTGTTGTAAAGTTTTAAGTTTTCACATTAATCAAAGTGGAATTCGTAGATTTGATATTTCTAGTTAATGTCAAGCTTTACTTTTTTCTCCTCTTCTTTAGAGATACTGTGTCATTGCTGCTCCCCTGATAATCTTGCTTTTTCCAAAGATCCCGTAAACAAAATTACTTTGAGTGTATTTTGTGCTTCTTACCATTAATTTTGTGTCTGCGGGATGCAGCAAGCTAGTCATGCCTTAAATTGATGTAAATTTCTGTCAAGTAAGAAAAATAATAGAAAAAATCAAGTAAGCAGCATTCTATTATAACATGCTACTCTATTCTTAGTTTTGGTCTCTATCTTCATTAACATTTGAACTTTACAATGAGATCCATAATACTTTTTTAGAGAGGGTGGTGAGGTATGTTCAGACCTCCATAGGTGATGTATTGGCTGATAATTTGGAAGTCATTTTTAAGAAGAGCCTCATATTTGCATGTACAAAGTGAGTGTTATGCTGCTTATCCTGAACGCTTCTAGATCTACCACTAGGAAAAACAAGTAGAAAAGGTGAGTACTACAAGGGTGGTTATATGTGTGCTTCAGATGGCAAAGTACACAGGGATTTCTGTAGATGATTGCTGTGTACATTGCTTCACTTGCTTCTGCAGGCTGCTGTTTTTTTTCAGAAGATGTAAGGAAAAGTGTAACTTCTTTCCTTTGTGAGACCGAGAATAACTTCTGTGAGCCCAGCAGCCGTGAAAAGTATATTGAAGGAGGCTGTTTGCAAGAGGTATTACCCACTTGGTTTCCTTGGAAACATGAAACATGATTTACAAATATTGACTTGAGAAAGCTGTAGCTTAGAGGAAGTCCTAAACTGTTGGTTCAGGCTTTTAAATTAATATCTCTAAAGAGTTTAGACCATATTGAAAGTTCCTGCATGTCCACAAAATGATATTTGTAATAATTCTGGGTTTCTGTGTTTCTTAGTGTAATAGCTAATTCTGGATGCTGGAGGACTGGAGAGAATGTGAGAGTTTTACTGGATAAGGAGCACTGAACTGAGATTCTTGCCTCCATTTTTCACCTGTTAAACAACCCAACTCAGGCTAAAGTTAAATTAATGCTCCTGAAAATAGGGTCACTGGTGCCTTACAACTGATGGACTGCAATGTGGAATATTTTCTTCTTGGTGGAGTTAGACACTGTAAATCATCATTCATGTCTTGTAAATGTTTCTAAACTCCATGGAGAGTGGTTTGAATGCTCTTTGTTACATTTATGCAAGAAACTGTGCAATAAGCCTAAGGAAACTACTTTTACCAGATAACATTGCAGAGGAGTTTTCATATACACTTATTTTCAAAGATAGCTGATCATAATTTGGTCTTGCTGGGCTCATTAAGGCTTTCCAAATGAAACCTGCTTTATCCCTGGATCATGGTGTTAAATTATGCTGAAGCTGGTGTTAGATTCATACTAGGGAGGGTGGAAGGGGGCATGCAGAGATAAAGTATATAGCAGAGTGTTGTGTACATGTTGCGAATACTGAGTTATATACAGAGTAGATAGAGATTGCTTCTGTGCACTCTTTAGCGAGGAACTGGTCTTGGTTCAGTCAATTTAACTGAGGTGCTACTGGCTGTGATTTGTGCTTCTAGTGTTGGTGCTGGCTTATGCGGTGCCTTGTCTCCTGTGGTGCCTGTCTCTCCATTATTCATACTGCATCCACTGTCAACAGACTGCATTGGATCAAGAAACTGCCCTTACTTCTTGAGTTTTACTGATTTATTCATAAGTTGAGTTATTTTCCCAGTTCATCCCCCGAAACAGCTATGGCTCTGCTGGAGTGGGCCAGGATGTTGGAGACCACCAGTGTTGCTGGCAGAAAAGCACCTCTAGCCACCCCTAAAATCTGGAGCATGATAGTGTCATGCCCCCAGTGTTTTTAATGCAGAGGAACACCTGCAGAGCAGAGATGAGATCTTGGATTTCCCTGGAGAAAAATCCATCCCACCTGTGTTTGTCAGTTGGCTGTAGTGCTAGTTGTTTCACGGCTGTGAGAAGTTGGCAAGACATCGTTTTTAAGGAGATGTGATGTATTATGATGAGCAAATGATGTACTTGGAAAGAACATGAGCATGCAAGCCTGTGCTCCTGTTTTAGACCTGGGATAAAACTGTGTCTCAAACCGTTGGATTTTCCCCCCAAAATGCGTTACACGCACCTTGCTTGGTGATTACAAAAGTGTTTATGGTGAGTGGCCTAAGGTAGCTTTATGTTAATTAAGGCAGGATGAATCTAGATCTATCTGCATCTGGGGCTACAGGAGGATTTTACACAGCAAGTAGGAGGTGAGCTGCAGGCCGGTGGCTGCACAAGTCTTTGCAGGGATCACATCTTAAATGTCCAGAGGCATTGGTAGTATAGGCAAGCAAGGACCTCTGAAACCTGTGGGTCAGTGCATCACACATAAGATGGATATATCTATGGCCTATTTGTCTTGTGAGACTTAACCTTAAAAGCGAACAGGAGACTGTGAAAGACCCGTGTGCATACGCCAAATGATGCTGCCTTTCTCATCAAGATAGTCTAACTGAGGAGAAAGGCTTTCTTTAATGCTGCTGTAAATAGTGCTTAACATCCTGAAGGTTGCAAGGATGTTTGTCTCTGATGTGGGTGCTAAGGAAGGATTCAGCTGTATTGCTTTTCAGTGGTTGTTCTAGCAGATGAGGACACAGCTTGCTCTTGACTTGCCACCTGCAACAGCTATGGATTACAGTGGCAGAGGCTATGAGGTTGCAGAAAGATTAAGGAACAGGAGGAGGGAATTGGAGACCTATGGAAAGAGAGAAAGTACATATGTAGAAAAGACGTAGTGGAAAATGGCAGTGGTGCAGAATCCCATGGAGACTCCTGCTGCTGGCAACTCATGTACAAAAGTATTAAGCTGAAGGGAGGCAGTAAATCAGAAGAAAAAAGATTCTCTTGGTTGAAGGAAGACTAAGGAGAGTCTTGATGAGTCCTTAGGGTGGGGTGTTTTTTTTGTTTGCTTGTTGTAAAGTCTGCAGATAAAACTCTACCTTCTGCTTTGATTGTGTGGCTGAAGGTAGAACAGCAGGTATAGAGAGTAATTTGTTGAGGATTGTGAACATGCATCAAAGGTGAGCGTGGTGGTTTAGATTGCCAAACGCAGATACTAAGAGAAAACAAAGATAATTATGTCAAATGAATTGTGGTTCTTTGTGCAACCAAATAAACTACATGGATTACTGCAAAGTCAGTCAAGTTGCGAACAAGGGTTTACAGCATTAGAGTTCTGCTAAAATGATGATTGTTTTTATGTGAAGCCATTGTGCCAATACAAACTCAGTTTCATACTGCAGGATTTATTATAAGATAAATGTCTCCATATGAAAACTGCAGAGAAGTAGTTGCTCTTTAAACCTAGGAGGAAGAAGGGGTAACTGCAGTGAAGGTGTAGAGAGAATTCTCAGAATAAGAAAATAAAAGGTGGGAATATATGAGATACCAGTGTCATACTGCCTTTATTTGAAGAGAGAGGATTATTTTGGGTTCTTTGATTTCATAATATGATGAATGTCTTCTGAACATTACTTTTAAGTCATTAGAGTAGTAGCCATGTAAGTAAGGTATGCAGCCTCTAAGGAAGCAGGCGGGGAAAAAATAAACCCTAAGACCTATTGCTTTTTTCTGATTTCTTCTGATTTTCTAGGGTGTCACCAGTAAATTGTTAGTTGCAAAAAGTCCTGCAGAAATGTAAGGGGAACTTGAAATGTTCAGTGTTTTCCCAGCAAAATATTGGTACTATTTTTAGCTTTAGACTCCTTGTGGTTTCTAGCAAGTATAGGTAGATTTTAGAAATAGTTATATTTATTTAGCTGTTGCTTGTGTGATACTGGAAGCTCGGAGGATCTTTCAGCTTTGTGATGACCCCAGAGCAGCTCCGTTGCACCGTCAGTGTCAGTACTCAGATATTTTGGCTCTTACACTAGTTTGTATTGACTTCTGGAAGTAAGATGAAAAGAAGTGAGAGATGACGTTAGTCTCAGGTAAAGGGAAATACCAATTCAAGGAGAAAGTCAATATCTCTTTCTTGCTTGCCTTCAGCCTATAATGCATGTGAATCTCTGACTATCAGCTGGTTCCCTGACCAGGCATAGAACTACAAGGTGTTAAAGCTTTCTGGACAGAGTACTTGAATTCTCTGTAGCCTGATGTGATGAAAGAAAGAGCTGTTTGTTCTAGAAGAAAGATGGAGACTTCTGTTTTCAGCTCTGTGACAAGACGTTCTTCCCATTGATGCTGAAATCACCATGGGAATTGTTCAAGGTCAGGTTGGATGGGACTTTGAGCAACCTGATCTGGTGGAAGATGTCCTTCCATGGCAGGAGGGTTGGGCTAGGTGATCTTCAAAGGTCCCTTCCACACCATTCTGTGATTCTAAATGAGCTAAGTTAGTGTGGAGGTAAGTTTGAAATGTCACCTCCTTTGAATCAGAATTGGCTGTTTCACATCTTTCAGAGTGTTTTTTTTTCAGGAACCTGTCACCTCAGGCTGCCCAGGGAGGTTAGAGCCAGTGGGCAAATGGATTCCTCAAAGAGGAAAGGGAGAGGAAGAGAACTGATGGTGGAATTGGCAAGACCCATGGAGTCCTCCTCACTGACTGAAAGGAACTAATTATTCTGGACTTGTGTCAGATTTACTTGGTCTGGATTCAGATCTGCACCCTCCATGACTTGAAAATAAATTCACCAAACAATAGTATAATAGACTGGGCATATGTAAATGGTGAAATTAATGAGAGAATAGGAAATACTGTGTTTAGAAGTGAAAGATTCATGTGGCAAATGGAGTCTCATCGAAAAAGCCTGTTTTTAATGTACTCAGGAAAAAAAATTTAAATACTGGCAGGCATCCTCTTCAGTTAGCAAACTGGAGAAGCATGTCTGTGCAAAATGAGAAATGTGTTTGCTTGGACAGCTTTTCTGAACTGCAACATTAAAGGTGTTGTGAAATACTGCAGAATGTACAAATGAGCATGTTGTCAAGAAAATCACTTTGCACATAGGTGGTACATAAAATGCAGCTGGGGTGACCATATGAAAACATGAGTGAAGCTGGTTAAGAGCAGTTGGCCCTGTTGCCAGGAAAGAAGAATTTCCTCTATACATAAGAACTTACACTATTCTTCAGGCTTGGTAGAGGCAGTTTATATACCATGGTGCACCTCACTTAGTCATAGTGATAGTCTGGAACTTATGAATGTTGAGATTTTGGGGACCAGATTTAGGAATAGGAACAAGACTTAGGAACCTGGTCTTAGTTGCATCTTTATAAGTATTTCTCTGTGTGGTGGGAAGAGATGGAGGTGGGAATGGAATGGAAGGAGGAAGAGCATTTGCTTCTTGCTGAGCTGAAGTTGAGTTTAGGTGTGGTTTTTTGTTTTTTTTTGTTTTATTTTTGTGAATAAAATCAGTCATTGTACTGAAGGGGGAGTGAGTTAGG
>NW_010422287.1:18274-25435 GCF_000710305.1 Buceros rhinoceros silvestris
GGGAAAGATCCAAGTCCTTTGAAAGAGACGAACAATCAAGAAAGGGGGCCTGCAGGAGAACCCATGGAGGACCAAAGGAGTGGTTCTAATGTGAGTTACAGTGAGCCATGGTGTCTGGAGGCTTCCTACTGCATGTGAGAACTGGTCGCTTTTCTGCTTGCCAAAAAGGCTATTCAGGAGAATAACAATAACAGAGAAGACTGAAGGGCAGCAAGACCCAGGTACGCTCGCCTAATACCAGTGAATAAAGTTGGGGAGTAAAGTTGTGCTTCTCAGAAGTGCTGTTGCAAGTGGCAGTGCCAGGGTACTGCCTACCTTCTCTGCTTGGGACTACTGAAAATACATATTAGTATATCTTATAATTCACAGCTGAAGAGCCTGTGCTTCTGCAGGGGTGCGCTTGTGTTGCTTGGGTGTAAGAGCAGCACTTCTCCCTGAGCTCTGTGCTTGTGCAGCATCCGGCCCTTTTTTCCTGGCTCTGTTTCCCTTCCCGCTCAGTAGCAGAAGTAGCTCCATCCTTGCAGAGGTCTGAAGAGCATAACTTCCTGAACCAGAGCTGCTTGGGTGCTGGAGTGGAGGTGCTGGAGTGGAGGTGCTGTATAAATAGACAAAAAATTGTGGCATGGGGGCAGAATAAAAAAGTGTGTTAATCTTGGATTTGCTGGAAGTTTAAACAGTGAAGCTCTCACTGTTTACACAGTAGATGGCGGAGTATCTATTAAAGGAAATAAACCAATGCGTTTCAAAATGTAAAACAGCCACTGAGGAATTTCTTTGAAACAACTGTGCTTTTAAAAAGTCAGGTCCTTTAATTTGCAAGCAGCAGGGACATTGCATAGTGGGAATTTCGCTCTTGATACAAGTGGATACCCACTTCTGTCGCTAGCAGCTGTTTGTGTGGGGGAGTGTGTTATTTCAATCCGTGTGTCCTGAATGTCACTGTAGCTAAATTGAAGTGATTCCTGCATAGTTTCATCATATTGTTTGGATTTGTAGTAGTGAAAAGCCCTCTAGTTTAGACACTCTAGGGTTTTCTTTGCTGACTCTTTCTTATGTATTTAACGCTAACTTTTTCTCAGAGTTTTAAAAACTTGGTGCTTAGTTAAGTGTTGCATGGCTGAACACATACAAATTGCTGATTTTCATGGTTTATCATTGTGTCTGGGGTTCAAGTTAAAATTTTTTTTTCCTCTGACATACTTGAAAATTTGAGCTGAGGTTGCTTCCTCATCAGTAATAAAAGCATGGCAGGTAAACAGAGGTCTCCATTCACATGGGTAACTGCATTGTCTTAAAATGCAGATGACAGCAAAGGAATAAAATGCAGATTCTGGTGCATTGTCTGCTTTTTTTCCACTATGTAAGAGAGTAGATAACTTCAGGAAGAAAAAAATCCTGCAAAACTTGGAAAATGCAGGAACTCTACGCTGTTCATCTTGCCTGAGTAATATGTAGAAGAAATTATTGAATCAAGCTTTCATTTGCATTCTTTATAACACTTGGAAGTTCCTTCTGTCTTATTGCCAGCTCTTCCCTCTTAATTAGTCTCCGTGTGTATAATTCCGTTCTTTTTTTGTGACCTTGTTACACTGTCCTTTCTTGTTTGGGATTTGAAATCTAACCAGGCAACTGGGCAACAGTCTTCTCCAAATTCACCCAGCAGTGACTGGCTTCTTCTCTTTCCCAGTGTAAATTTCTCCAGTATAAATTAAAGATATAATAGTGAGCAGAGGAAGGTAAAGACTGGGGAGCATGGGAGTGTACATGGGGAGCATGAGCCCTTTCCATCCCTGGTATGGGTTGTCTGTATGACTCTGAGAAACGGTCTTAGCATTCATTCTTCTCTCTCTCTCAAATACCAATGACAATACCTGAGGGACAAGAGTGTTCTTGTAAAGGTATTCAAACTGGAGGTTGTATTAGATTGGGTGGAGACAGTATGGGTGTGGTCTAGAGGTGCATTACTCTTTCAGTAAATGGGCTGAAGTAAAGTTAGCCTGAAAATTTACCCACGGGGTATCTGAAGTTGGGTACTGAAAATGCGCGTGTGCTTTTGAAACAGTTCAACTACTGGTATTAGTTTTCATATGAAGATATTGAGAAATGGTGTGCATATGTTTGTAAATAAACATAACATAGTTAGGAGAAATGTTCTTTATGGACCACTATCCTTAAAAGTTCTTGCCTAAATAACTGGAGACAAGTATTACCCTTCTACATCTGGGAGTGGACTGAGAGGCAACCAAGGAAGTTACTAGCTTTGCATCCTTTGCCTTTTTGCTCACAGGAGTAAAGCTTGGTTTAATGTCGATGCCAAGGAGATAGTAGTTACCCTTGTTCGAAAAGTGCTCCCTTCATCTCTACAAACTGAGTGTTATGAGATGTACTTCGCATCATGTCACCTTAAAGAATTATGAATTTTACCTACATAATGGTTTCAAACAGATTAAAATGCGGTTCAGGTTTTAACTCTTGCAGATTGTATCATTGCAGTGACAAGGAGCTGAAATCTCAGAGGGGCTGACTTTGGGTGGATTATGTGATTTCTGTCAGTGATTCTGCTAGAATGACATGAGGAAGAACAATTTTGATCTTTCTGTCCAGATACCAAGTATATGAACACTTTGTGTTTAGTGCATCAGCGATCTCTTAAACTGAAATTAGAAAAGCAAAGTTTTAAAACTATTTTACTTGTACTGAATTATATGAGGGTTACAGGGCATCCAAATGGATTATTACTGTTCAGTAACTCTTTCAGAAAGCTATGAATGCTATGATCAACCTGTTCACCAAGATCTTTTATACAGGTTTGTTATAATTAAATCAGTACCCAAAGCACGATTCAATTCTGCTAACAGTAGTCCCTGATCAGAGGGCCATGGAGTATAACTCAGAGTACATGGGTGGTCCCTTTGAAGAGAAGCTGATCTCCTCATTTGGGTCTATCCAAAGACTCAGTGACTGTAAGTTGTTTAATCTGCTTGGAGAGCACAAAAGCTATTGAGTTATGTTAATCAGTAGTTCTGCATCATCACAGAGTTGAGCTGTGCTTTTCTTGTTCTCCTCCAGAATATTTCCTGCAAATGCGTCATGAATGTTTCACTTTAAAATAATTTGTTTTATTTGTACAAGTTCTGGTCATAGGTCAGGTTCTCTTTATGATAGGTGATCCTCAAACTTCTAGGAATAAGACAGCTGGTGGTAGATGGACACAAGCAGTCTGATGGGGGAACGCACAGAAGAGCAATGAGGGGGACACTTATCACAAAAACCCCCATCCCCCCAAAAAAACCACCAAATGCCAACCAAACAAACCCCAAACAATATCTATTCTATATAATACTTTTATGTATATGTATAAATACTGTTTTTTCTGTGTGCTTTGTGCATCCTTCATTTGATTGTTGCTGTGCCATGCAAGAACTGCCTTGCCCTCTCCTGTGTATTTATGTCATTTCAGTACGACTGGCCCTTGCTCAGCAAACGAGTCCATAGCAGTGATGGTTCACTGCTCTCACTAGCTCTTTGCTGCTCTTGACCTACTCTTGTTTCTTCTTTCTACTGAAGAAGTAGCCCCTTGCATCAAATCTACCTGAGTTGCATCAGGGTAACTTTTTCCTTTCCTTTAAAACCCTTTACGGTTTAGTTTTGGGTTTTTTTGGGGGGTTGTATTCTTTCTTCTCATGTCTTGGTCCTTGTTTGTTATGGACATGGATTTCCTCCTCCTCCTTACTGATTGGCAACCAGTCCAAAGGATACATTCAAACGAGGTGATTGTCCCCCTGTACTCAGCACTGGCGACGCCACACCTTGAGTACTGCGTTCGGTTTTGGGCCCCTCATTTCAAGAAGGACATTGAGGCGCTGGAGCGTGTCCAGAGAAGGGCGACAAAGCTGGTGAAGAGTTTAGGGGCCCTGCCAGTGCAGGGTGAACAGTTGGACTTGATGGTCTTAAATTTGTCTTCCAACCAGATGATTCTCTGTGTGAATCTGTCATCTTTGCTCAAACCTTTTATTTTTCAAGGAGATGCCTTTTCCCCTTACTGTGTGATGAGTATCTTCTGGTCTTTGTCTCTTTACTATGCCTGCCTTTGTAGAGTTTGAGTCCTTCTGGGTAAGGTTCAGTCTGGAGTTGGTAATGATGGGCGCTGAAAAGAACCAGTAACCTGCTAACCAACCCGTCAAGAAAAGCCGAAAAGGATTTAAGATTCCCAGAGGTGGGGCAAGGAGGGGAGAGGTGAGGGGAGGCTGGAAGCACTGAGGTGAGGACTTTGCTTCTCCAGTCCACTAAAAGTGGGAGAGCACATCAGCTATGCTGGTGGCAGCCGCTGTGCTGTCAGCATGTTTCTTGTGCTAGTGCTGTAGCCTGCTCTGTAGGTGGGTGGGATGCTTGGAGGCAGGATTGATCCTGCTGGATTTGCAGCCCTGTGGGCAGGAAGGGAGGCTTTTGGGTAGTTGCATCACATGGAGGAGATGCTCCTAGCACAGCCCTGCAGTGCAGCAGCAGGGAGAGTGGGAAAGATGAAATGGGATTCTGTCTGGTCTGCAATTGAGACTAAAAAAAAAAAAAGAGAGAAAAAGACAGTTTAATGGCAGCCAGGGGTTTTTTGCAGAAGTCTGGGAAGTTTATGACGTTGTTGATAATAGCATGCAAATCCTCATGCTTAACAAAGCTTTAGTAGGCTATCAAGTGACAATAGCTACTGACACGGTGCTTAACTCTTAAGCTATAACACATATAGCTACACAAGAAATGGAAAAAGTGGGCTTCTTCAAGTCACATTTTTGGCTGAAAATGCTATCAGAGGTTAAATGCTGACTTTTTTTTTTGTCTGCATTACTGCGTATTGTAAGGATGTCTGCTGGCAAGGCTGATGTGCGGAGGACTCGTTCCATGCCTGAGGTGTTTTCTGTGATGTGCTGTAATGGTTTGGTCCCTGTGGTTCTGTGGTGCTGGCGCTTTGCGCGCTGGAGCTCTCGGCATCCTACAAGGCGGCTGCGCTTCAAAGCTTGCTACTCCTTCCCATCTGATTCACACAGCAGCTGAGGCACTGAAATTGAATCCTGCTACGTTGGAAGTAAAAAAGAAAGTTGCTTGTGGACTGTTTTTAGAGAAAACATCATGGACAAAGAATTTCTTCAAGGAGCCCTGAACAGGATTTGGTACTTTGGTACATCCTTGGGGGTGGGCACAGGCAGCAGAGTGGAGGCAGCATCGGTGTGAGAGGACCAGCATGTATTTTAAAGATCACTTACATTTTCACTGGCGGTAACTGATAGCTTTGTTTTTCAGATGAATGATTTGAAAATGGGACGAACAAATTCCTAAAATTGCGCAGTTACTTTCAGAAATAAAACTTATACTGGGGTAGGTGGCAGCTCTGCTGCATCTCTGAATTTGTCCTCCGTGTTTTTTTTGTCGTTCAGTTGTCTTACGCGTGTGTGTAACTTCAGTGGGCATTAGAAACTTGGAAAAGTTCAAAGTCAAACTTTGCCAGAACATGACCTCCACTGTCTCAGACATGATCAGGCTCTGGCAGATAGATAATCTTTCTTGGCAATTACTTGCGCTCAGCAGTAACAAATGTAGCAAGGTACTAAAGAGCTTTTAATGTTCACTTTGAACGAGTTGATAAAATGTGATGGAAAGAAGCCAGAGAAGATGAATCGAGCAGAGTTTGTTAATGGTACTACAGCAAATCACGGTAATTTGAGTATTGCCCATCAGCCTCAATCTCCCCTCTTCTGCTCAAAACTACCTCTGCCACGCAGCAGAGAAGTGGCAAAGTACTTTCTAAGTCCAATAGTACATATTTCTGCTTTACCTTCCTCTATGCAGTCTTCACCAAGCTTCATCATCCTGTTCCATTGAGGTTTTGGCAGCCTTCTCTAAAGTCTTCATGTCGTCAGTGGGGATCAAGTGGGGAGCAGAGTTCTTTGGTTGCTTCTGTGCAGACTGCAGGAAGGTGTACTGGTGGTGACAGATGTTCCTCACCATGCTCTGTGCTTGTAAACATCAAAAAAGATGTTAAGTGCCAAGTGTGCTTTGCCAGGTAGCTATTGAAGCTCTTTGGTTTTGACTTAGTTTTGACTTGAAGAATGAGCCTTAGATGTAGTATCAAAGATCCTTCTTTGACCTGTGTCTGCATCCTCCTCTTTGTCCCCCAAGGAATTAAAAGTCCTAAGTGTTTTGTGCAAATGATGTTTTCTCTGCTGTGTTCTTTTCCAAGGGCCAAGTAGTTCTGTCACCTTGCAGACTGTGAGAGTAAAAGTTGTTTCCCCTATGTTCAGTCACTGTTGTTAGGCATTTGATTTAGTCTGGAGGTCCTCTATCAGCAGTGGTAGACAGAGATCTCCAAAGGGTGTTTCCTCCCACCATTCACATAAATGAATCTTAAAAGAAGAAAACTTGCTGCTCTGGGTGATCTTTTTCCTTGACTATAGAGGGAGCCGTGGACCGTTAGCTGTAGTCAAAAGTGCTTAGACAGCTAATGTTAGATGAGCTGAAATCCACTCAGTTTATAGCACAAGTTGAGTAGTGGAGGTTGCCTTTTTTACAAATTATTCTCCTCTTGGTTGAGGAGGATAATGCAGAAAACATTGAATAAAAAACCCGAAGGGATTGCTATAGTTGTGGTGTTTATATCCCCACAACAAGGATAAAAGTTTCTTGAAAACTTGATTTGCATAATATGGAAGAGATGGTTATCAAATCAGGCACTGAGGTAGTAGCATGTAAACATGCATGTATTAATCTTCTCTATAGTCACCCTTTTCTTTCCTTTTGCTCTGAATTCCTGTCCTGTACCATGATTTAGTGGAGCTACTCAATGAAATACTTGCTTGCCTTTTTTTTTCTCTGAATTCCTTCCCCATTCCTGATCCATCTTTTTCTAAATCAGGTTTATTCCCTCAAATTTTCTCTTCACCCACCCGTAAGTGTATGCAGTCTTAACTGAAAAAGGGGCATGAAATGGTCCTCTTCTTCCTCTCTTTCCTCTGAAAAGTTTATCTGGCAAGTTCATGAATTTTTTATTCCTGAGAGCAGCTCAAAAAGGATAGATTTCTTCTTCCATGTGCAGTGAACTGAGATGATTGCCAGAGCATTGTTCTTCTAAATAGCTTATTTTTCTCTGTGGATGGACCCTCCCCTCTGTCGCCC
>NW_010422288.1:0-5775 GCF_000710305.1 Buceros rhinoceros silvestris
TGGCTCGTCTCTCAGGGCTTTAGAAACACCTTTAGAAAGGTCTAGGGTTTTTTTTCTTTAATTTTATTTTTCTTTGGTTTATTTCGTTACTTGCTTCCGACCTCTTCAGTACCTCTGATTCTGAAGCTGGCTGCTGTTTCGAGCGAGAAATGAATAGTCAAAAAACCCCCACCACACTCCGGGTGGAGAGGCAGACTGGAAGTGTTTACATTTGGAAACATGCACATTGATTGTGTTTTAATACCGTGAGTGGAGAAAGAGCAGGAGTGTTACATCCACAACACACGTGAATAATGGGGAGAACAGTGATTCGGGTGGCATAATGCTGTGTTATATTTCGTGAATATTTACGGTCGCTTGGCAAATTAAGCACCGTTTTTCTGTGTATAAGTGTACTCTGCTTCTAATTCCTTAAAGTGTGAGCAGCTGCTCGAGGGAGCTTTTGCTTATTTTCCTTTACAAGATCGCAGTGACTGTCTCTTGACTATTCTGAAATGAAAGATCCAGCTGGATTTATGGCAGGCTTGTTATTTTCTGCAAGTCAGTAGTTGCCCAGCAGTGAAGTGTAACATAATTTAAAAAAAAAATTTCTGTATTCCATTTAAGCAATTTGATTGATTGTTTTAAATAGATGATTCGGGTGGCATAATGCTGTGTTATATTTCGTGAATATTTACGGTCGCTTGGCAAATTAAGCACCGTTTTTCTGTGTATAAGTGTACTCTGCTTCTAATTCCTTAAAGTGTGAGCAGCTGCTCGAGGGAGCTTTTGCTTATTTTCCTTTACAAGATCGCAGTGACTGTCTCTTGACTATTCTGAAATGAAAGATCCAGCTGGATTTATGGCAGGCTTGTTATTTTCTGCAAGTCAGTAGTTGCCCAGCAGTGAAGTGTAACATAATTTAAAAAAAAATTTCTGTATTCCATTTTAAGCAATTTGATTGATTGTTTTAAATAGAGGCATTAATTTAAATGAGACTTTCAAATTCTCTTTGCTGTGACATTTGTGATACCATCTCTTAGGGAGCTTCTCTGTCCCTGTTTTTAAGAAGGGATCCACCGTTACAGTATTAAAACTCCTTCTCGCTCCTAATTTGTAGAGTGGGGGGAGAGAGCAAATGGAGTACAGATGTACCTGAAATTTAGTACGTTTTCTCACACTTTAATAATTGTGGTTTGAAAATGGGTTGGATCAGCTTCTGACAGGAAAATAAAAAAAGGCTTGCCAGAATTCACTTTCATTTATATTCTTTTTTTCGTAGTATCCTTTGAAACATCTTGCAGGAATTAAAGTTCTTATTATGGTAGTATCCATACTAGTTGACATGGATTGTTTCGTATTTAAGGTAGGAGATCTAAACCAAAAGGTTAGCTGAGAGAACTTTAGAAGGTTTGATAGTAAATTGTGTGTGAGTTACAAAGTCATCTTTCTTACTAAGTAAAAAAGTGGAGTTGCACCAGCAGAAGTCACCAGAGCACCAGAATACAGCGTGCTGCTTTTCCCCAGGGAACAGAGCTAGCTACTTCCCATTTCATTAAGGGGTTCTGTCTCGTGTGTTCTAAGGCCGTTCAAAGCTGTTTCATTCTGACCTCTCAGAAGAGTAGAGTTTGAAATAGGCATATTTGAGCTAGCTGTTCTGGTGAAGTAATTGATAAAGATTTTGTTTGCTGCTTAAAATTCTTCATTTCAGTATCTTGCAAGTAGTAAATGTGGCCAGTATGTTGACATTGGAATTCTAGCATCTGATTTGCAGAAAACCTACAGGTGAGCCAAGATTTGTATTCTTATTTTCTACACTCAAAATATGGAATATATTATTTTATTATTTTGCACTTGTGTATTTTTAATCAACATTTTAATTTTCTTTATGTTAACTTCATTACGAATTGTTGAACTTGATTGAAATGTTGGGATCATTTCCACTCCGGTGTTTTCCTCTGATGGTATATCTAGTGACTGATATATTATTAGTGGATTGGCGTTGCAAGAACTAGTTGTGGTTTGTGGGTTTTTGGTTTGTAATACCAAAATTACAAAAAAATTTTTTTAAGAAAAAAAATTACTAAACTACCGGTGCATTACAGCATGTTGGTCCTTAGTCCAGGGAACTTAAAATACAAGGGAAAATAACGCTTCATTGCAGGCAGATGGAAGATATAACAGGATTGAGTAAGACACTAAGTCTTGCTTCGTTGATGAGCAGGACAGTCAGTCTTGCCTAACTGTTTTTAGGCTGTTAGGCTTTTCTGGGTGGGGAGCAAAGTTGTGTTTGAGCGGATCATTGGTGGGCGGGCATGGGGGGGTTGATGAAAGTGGAGAATCATATTCATTAGTGTTTGCACGTTTTATTTATTCGTGTGTTTGTTGTTAGAGAAAAGGAGCCAAAACCCTCTCTTAGGGTCTTGGCTTACAGGTCTTGGGGTTTTATGTTGTTTTTCCTGTCGGCTATTGTATACAAGCAAATAAATAAAATATGCCCTCAGGAAGTGAAGGTAAAAGGTTGATGATTCTTGTCTGCATTTAAGGATGCTCATTGAATCAGATTTTCTCATAGTGACCGTTACTAATGAGCATGGTTACTCCTTGCTGGACTGTGCTTTCTAGACTGTAGTCCTGTGTCTGTATGTTCTTGTTTGAATTAAAAGTGAAAAATAGAGTTGTGAAATAGAATCCAATGTGCTCATCTGTACATTGCTGCTTCTCTGTATCTACCATTAAAGAGGACCTTGATAATTTTACTAAACATCCCTTTAGAGACCAGTACAGTTAAGTGGATGTGTTTCTTCCCAGTTATTGAGCTATTCCAGGCTCAAGAAAAAACAGTCACATTTTCACATAGCTGGTTTTTAATAAGAACTTGTGTAGAAGCTTGGGTATCTTAAAATGTGTTTTTTTTCCAATGAGAACAACAGTATGTTGAGGGGAAAAAGCAATTAATGTAACCTGTTTATTTTGGGTTTTTTTCAGTGCAGAATATGGAAGAAGAAAAAGAAATGCTTTTAGAATACAAGTTGAAAAAGGTAGTTCTGTTAGAATTTGGTGTCTTGCATGTAATACTTTGACTGTGCTTTAGCTGCTTTCTTAACAGTTTGAACTTCTGCTTTCAGTGTTTGGAATAATCAGTAATGAAAAAGAACGCGAAGATTTAGCAGTTTTAGAAGCTGAACATGTAGCAAAAAGAGCAAGACAAGAGAAAAATGAGTAAGAAGGCTTTTTACTGTTCGATTACTTTAATAATGCCATTAGTATTATAGCTTCTTTAAAGCTTTCTGCCTTCATATTATTAGGTTTTGGTAGTTTCGAGATTGCAGATAGATCACTGATTTCCCATAGGCAATTTACCTGTAGTTAATGGAAGCAGTTTTTTCACTGAAGACAAGCAGATCCTAGAGCCAACCATTATTTCTCTGTTTTCAGGAGTGTACCGCCCTGAATTAGTGAATTCCGTGGGGCTTCCTTGATAGTTTTCCACATCAGGTCCCAGTACTAACGTGATTCAGTTCCTTTGTTTTTTATTTTGTTCTCAGCCTCTGTCGGGCGTAAGACATGTTAGCTAAATCTGAGAAGTAAGGCTACAAGACAGGCTATTCAGAGTAAATCTCCACTGGGTGTGAGTTTGGAATTAAGATTTCCTGACTCCTAACCCTGTGCATAGTCTCATGGACCATTCTGGTTCCTCTAACCACTGATAGGTATTAAGGGTCTTGTGGGAAGTTAGGACATTGTTGTCAGAAGGACTAGTTTAGTTCAGCCGTGATTGGCTGCTTCCCTTGTGGCAACGTTGGTGATTGTGTGATCTCTTGGTGAACCAAATCAGATTGATCCTACATCACTTTTTTTGTCTGTCAGCCGGGTTGCCAAGGTGATCTGACACATCATACAAAAAAAATCATCCTTTCCATGTCTAACTCTTCATAGTAGTAAATTTAGAGCACGCAAGTCAGGAATTTTTTGCCAGTCTTAGGCTATGTATCATGGTTATGGGGAACCATGTTGTGGAAATTGCATTTGTTTTGTTTTGTGGGTGTCTCAGTTGCAGGTCTGCTCAGATACATTAATAGTTTTTGTCTTCGTTCCATGTAAAGGACTGCAGGAGATGCCACAGATGACTCTGATTATGATGATTATCCAGAAGATTTAGTAAGTTGTATTTTATAATTGTTTGTATTTGCATAACACATGATTCTCTGCTGTGACCCTGCAAGGCACTTGGAGCATTTGGAAGTGGAGATGAAGATGAGGTATGGTCAGAGCTGGTAGTTCAAACTGAGATTCTGTGGAGCTAAAAGGAGGCTATTTTCTGAAGAAGAAGAACCTGTGTTGGGAAATCACTTTTGAGGAAAGCACATTGGGGGCCTGAAAGACTTGGCTATCAAATGAATGAAATGATTGAAGGATCTGGCATATCTGACTATTACTAAAATTGGTGACTGGCAAGTAACAGGGCTCATTTCCAGGTAAACTGCAAAGGCTGCCGCCTTTTCCAGTGGCAGATGCAGTTTTATATGCAGTCGCTTGGTTTTAGAGGAGTGGGTTGGAAGGTGCATGACTACTTTCTCCAGCAGGGATAATGTTGATTGATGTTTATTAAAGAGTTTTCATTCGCCTCTTAATATATTATTTTAAATTACATGAATCTGCAGTCTGCAAATCACATGAACAGTTCCCTGCTGAGCTTATACAAGAAAGGAAATCCCGATTCTGTTCCAACCACTCTGAAAAAGGAGCCAATGGAAACCCCTCCTCCTGTGCAAACAGCCTCTCAAACAAGCACCCTCTCACCAGGAGCAAAAGTTGAAACACGCATCTCTGACGGTGGCTGGTTCATTGATAAAACTCCATGTGGAAAAGATTTTTTCATTGACCTTTCTGAGGATGGAGAAGGAGATGAAAAGAAACTGGTTTCTGAGGTATTGGCTTTTACAGACCCAGTGTGATTTAAGTAGCAAGTATGAATGTAATTTGATGGGCTTTTGAAGGGTGATGCTAAGAGCAAAAGGACTGTCTGTCTTTCTGGATTTCTAAAATAATATTATTTTTATTACAAGCATGCTTGCTGTGTTTAAAGAGAGTGACTATGTTAAACGGAAAGGAAAGATTGGCTTAAGCCCCGTGGAGTACTTGTTTTTAGCTTGTTTTCTAAAGAAGAAACTGCATTGCCCATTGTTCCGCTACATCAAAAGTGATTGATATTTTTTTTTAACCATCTGGCCCCTTTCAGACATGTTTGTATGGGAGGTAGAAAGTCACAAAATTCTGAATTTCCTCCACGTTTTTTGAGGAAGATGCAGTGCTCAGTGTTAGGGAGACCCAGATTAGTGTCCATACGGAAAGAAAGGTAAGTGGAACTTAGCTGTTATTCATTCTGTTTGCCAGTGACCCGCCTAACTGGTCAGGAAGCATGTGGCTTGCTGTAGCGTGCGGTCTCCCTTGGTCAGTGGTTAAGTCTTGGTGAGCCTTGGGAAAAGCCAAAGTTTTTTGGACGGACGAGAGTTGGGGAAGTTGAAAGGAAATTGCATTGATTTATAAAGCAGTTAAAGGTACATCCTACTCCCCATCCAAACATACTGCCCCTTTGATTTCCAGCCTGCACACCACACACATGCACCCCCAATTTTTATTCCTGTTTAGATGAAACCAATTTTGTTTAGCTATTGAAAACTTTCCATTTATGTATGGGTAATAAAAGTTGTTTCCATTTGCGTAAATACATTGATACAGTTTTATTCATCCCCAAAGTGGATTGCTCTGTGTTATGCAAATAACTGGAGCCTG
>NW_010422289.1:0-219 GCF_000710305.1 Buceros rhinoceros silvestris
AGAAAGGCAGTGGGAAGAGATGTGTGAGCAGAGGCATAAGGATGTGGGATAATCTGGGGAGAGGTGTGTAGGAGCAAGTGGCCTGGAGGAAGAAGCAGCTCCTGGGGTTGTTCAGACGAGATACTGGAGCAGGCTAAAGATCTGGCTGGGAGCTCCTCAGGGTGGGTTTGGGGCAGGGAGAGCCTCCAGGACTGTGGAGGCAGGACACGCCGCCGGCAC
>NW_010422289.1:388-1195 GCF_000710305.1 Buceros rhinoceros silvestris
TCTTAGTTTTAGGGTTACCTCCTCTGCCTCATGGAGGAAGGAGCCTCAGGACAGAGTATCAGGGTACACTGCTCCAGCAATTCCTTGGGAGGGTCTTCCGAAACCTGTATGAGCACTCAAACGTGAAGCCAGTGGTGGATCCTGGAGCTCTCACCCTGAACACGCACCCTCAGGTGATTTTTTTGCCCGGTTAAGAGCCACCGGCGGGGCCCTGAGGGCTGTTCCGCTGTCGTTTGCGTACACTTTTTCAGGTGATCAGAAGGTGATGCTGAGAAGCTCCAGAAGGACCTAGCCAATCTGCATCGATGGTAAAAAAGGTGGCATATGGCTTTCACCGTGGGCAAAGTAATACATAGGGGAAAAATAAGCTCTGCGAGACATGAAACCTGGAACAGGCAGTTGCAGCTACACAGTGAAAGATCTTGGAGTCACTGTTTCCAGTTCTCAGAAATCTTTTGTTCGGCAGAGCCAGGAGAGCTGATCATGCCCTTGTCTGGGATTACTGGAGAGAGAGGGCAGCTGATGGAACCAGCAGATAGAAGAAAAGCAGGAGGGTCTGTTCATCTGCTGCACGCATGTACCTCGCTGTCGTAGAATTACAGAATCATCTGGTCGGAAGAGACCTTTAAGATCATCGAGCCTAACTGTTCACCCTGCACTGCCAGGGTCCCTAAACCATGTCCCTCAGCACCACATCTGCATGTCTGTTAAACCCCTCCAGGGATGGGGACTCCACCACCTCCCTGGGCAGCCTTTTCCAAGGCTTCACAACCCCTCCTGTAAAGAAGTTCTTCCTGATATCCAACC
>NW_010422290.1:0-279 GCF_000710305.1 Buceros rhinoceros silvestris
GGTTCCTCCAGGAGAGCTCGGTCCCTTCCCGGGCACACTCGCGGGCGTAGGCAGCCAGCACCGGGCACAGGCACCGCTGCTCATCCCGGCACGTGCAGGCATCGGCCAGGCACAGCTCCAGGAACGGCTCTGGATCCACCACCTGGTGACAGGGCTGGGGAAGGCACAGGAACATTGGACCGGGGCACCGGGGCACCGGCAACGCCGGGGCTCAGCCAGCACCGCAGCCACTCAGCACCTGGAAGGCCGGACCATGCAGGATGGCACAGGCTGGCTTAG
>NW_010422290.1:589-839 GCF_000710305.1 Buceros rhinoceros silvestris
CCAGTTGTAGGTGCCGCAGAGCCCCCGCACCTGACGTGGTGGAAGGCAGCTCAGGACGGGCCCCGCCAGACCCCGCTGTGGCGGCGCGGCACAGCATGGCACAGCTGGGGCCCAAGGCCTCACCTTGCCAGCGAAGGTGGGCTGGAGGGTGATGTAGGCAACAGGGGTCTCCAGCCCCCATAGCACGTGGGCCCCCAAGGTGTGGAGCAGCAGGAAGGTGGAGGATGCCTGGTAGATGCTTAGGTCGGCA
>NW_010422291.1:0-923 GCF_000710305.1 Buceros rhinoceros silvestris
GCTTTCTATTCTTTCAAATAAACACGATTTTTTTTCCCCCTTGCAAATAAGCCAGATTTTTATTCTAGCAAATAAATCCGCTTTTCTCCGCCTCGGCGGTTTATTTCTGGTCGACGGGGACAGGACGAGGAGCAGGCGCCGGGACCGGACCGGGCGTGATTTTTGGGGAGGGGGACACCCAAATTCCGGCGGGCGTTGAGAAATAAAATCGTGCCGGCTCATCTCTATATCTCACCGCGGGGGAGATAAACGCGTCGGCGAATTTGTTTTCTAAAACAATTTTTAAAAGCTCGCGTGTATCTTTCTCCCGTATTTCCTCGAGAGAGCGAAAATTCACAGAGCAGCCCCATAATGATTTTTTTTCTGCTGAAAATTCATCCCAAATCCAGTTAATAGATTATTATTACAAACAATGCCACCCTTTTTCTCAGAGACTCAATATACAATTAGAAATTAGAAATACCGTTGTTTTGTTATTCGGTTTTTTTTTTCCTTTATGTGTGCGGTTTTGTGAGGGGTCTTTTTGTTTGTTTGTTTGCTTGTTTGGGTTTGTGTTTGTTGTTGGTTTTTTTTTAATGTACCTGGAATATCTAATTTTCTTAAGCTTAGGCAGCCCTTCAGAACAGCCCGCTGAGTAAAATCCGGAGGTTCTGCCTTTTAAAACGACAAAAGTGTTAGGCTAAGGCTGCGACAGAAGCACCGTGGCATGGGCAATGCCGAGTGGGGATGAATCTGTCCGGCGTGTGCCACTGACGGGAATCATCCTTTTAATTTCAGTCTCGAGTGACAAAATTCAGACAGTCGCAAAAAGCGATTTATGGGGACTCTGAGACCTGCGCCCACCGGGGCAGCTCTGTTCCCAGCCCGCAGCAGCCCCCGGACCTGCTCTCCCTCCCTCCGTGCCCGATCTCTCCAGGCGGCTG
>NW_010422292.1:0-324 GCF_000710305.1 Buceros rhinoceros silvestris
CTTTCCCCTGCGCCTCCCTCCCGCCTCCCCAAGTTTGTTTACAGCCGCTACTAGGAGAGACGGTTACACGGTGCTTATTTTGGGAGCTGGTGATGACTAACGAAGTTAAAAGGAGCTTAGTACAGAAAACAACCTTATTTTTAGACGGCTGTTGTTTCAGTCGATTATTGTAGCAAATGCGCTCTAGCCATTTTTAAAAGCCACTTCCCAGATGTCAAGTCCTTTCTCTTGCGCTGCCGCACATGCCTGGCTGGCCCCTGCAGTGTTTGCTGCACTTCCCTATGTCCACTGGCTAAACCCTACCCGTAACTGCTATGGCTACGG
>NW_010422292.1:518-10950 GCF_000710305.1 Buceros rhinoceros silvestris
ACACACAAACCTACAACTCTTTCCATAGAAGAAAAAAAGACTAAAATAAAATAAAATTAAAAAGTCTTGGAGCATTTGGAGCAATTTATGGTGAGCTCCAGCACGGGGTCAGCAGGGACGTGGGATGGGATCCTCTTTGCCTTTTGAGGCAAGGCTCGCTTTTCTGTAGGACTTCTCCACCTCCCAGGTGCAAGGGGAAAGAGGCAGGTGTCTGTGTGTATCTTCATCTCAAGCAGTCTTGAGGGCTTCAGGGAGATGGATGGGGCTGCCCACTACAGTGATGTGCAGGCAGAGGTCAGCAGTGTGTGACAGGGTGATGTGGCTGCTCCCGTTGCCTCGCTTCCCATCACCCCTCTTCTCCCCGTGGTAGCTCAGGCACTAAGGGCAGACACGTGGTTCCCCGTGTCCGAGGCTGGTCCCTTGCTGACCAGCCCTAATCCAGTGTGGGTACATCCCGGCAGAGCTGGTGGGACCTCAGCAGGCTCTGCTCCGCTGGACGCACAGGTGTGTACCCCAGCAAGGAACCCTCCCATGTCACCGCTGCTGTGCTGGGCCCTGTCTCACCCCCCATCACCACCGTGCAGCCAGCCTTCTCCAGCTTTCCATGGGAGCGCTTCCACTTTTATCATGGTCCTTCTGTGCTGCAGAGAGTTGTATGGGCTTTCTGGGCAGTCCCTCCCCATTCACACATCCCACAACAAGGAGGAGAGGGAGAGCTGGTGGTCCCCTCCCCTCGTGCTGTGGTGGAGGCAGCTGTGCTTGAAAACACAGCCCTTGCTGCTTTTAGCCAGTAATTACATCAATTCTCAGGGAGAGTTTGGCTGCCCTGCTCTACCCTTCTGCCTTGGCTGAGACTGAGCACGGCAGCTCGCGTGGTGGCCTGGGTGAGGCTGAGAAGCGTGTCCGTGTGGCTGCACGCGGGCGTGATGCTCGTGGGAGGCGGTGCAGCGTGGCTGTCCCTCGTGGAAGCAGCCAGACTGGGGGGAGAGTTTGGGCAGAAGACGGTGTCATGCAGCCGGTGATGGAGCGGCCCACAGAGCCTCTGTCTCAGGGCACAGCCTCTTCCACTGCCCAACCCGTTTGCTCTGGAGGCACCACAAGAAGAAAAAATCTGCACGTCGCAGGAGTAGGACAGGAGCCTTCCCCCCTCTTCCCACCCAACCGTGGGGAGGGTAGGAGTGCTGCCGCAGCACCACAGCACTTCCCACCGCCTGGCATCCCCCAGGAGCCCATGTTGGCTTTCCCTGTGCAGCTCGGCCGTCCAATGCGCTCTTCCTCCACACTGCACGCACTGCTCCGGTGCGGCAGGGGGGAGCCCCCATGTTGGCTTTCCCTGTGCAGCTCGGCCGTCCAATGCGCTCTTCCTCCACACTGCACGCACTGCTCCGGTGCGGCAGGAGGAAGCCAAATGCCGCAGGCTTCAATGGGCACTTTTTGATCACTTTTTACCCCTTCTGTTCATCTTTGCAAGCAAAGCTATGAGGTCGCCTTCTGTCCTCAGCTTTTGCATGTAAGTGTGGTGGTGTCCTTTAAAAATCTCCCCCCAAACCTGCAGAGTATTTACACAGGATGTTTTAATCACCACAGAGTCTGGTTCACGCTCACTAGATCAGTTTCCCATTAAATTAAGTCCTGTGAGCGTGCATGTTGTTAATTTGCTGTTCTCTCCTTTTCTTTGGGCCTCAGCAGACTGGGGCGGACGCTGTGCGTGGAGCTTTGCACCCAGTAGCTACGCGAGTTCTCAGGGAACCTCTAATTCAGCCAAAATGCCCTCGTTACCATCTCACCAGCAGAGACAAGCTGGTAGCACGGCGCAGCAGACGAGCGGGGCTGCTCTTCCTGGCTTGCACCCTGACCTGCTTGCAAGACTTGGGACAAATGGTTTCTCCACCAGTGTTGTGTAAAACGGGAACCTTTCAGCTTCTTCTGCACAAAAGAGTTTTGAACGCAGAGCAGGGGTGGATCTTTCTCGCTGATGTTTACCAGTATGGAATACTTTCTTACAGTAAATGCACAGAATCCCATAATCCACAGTGTGGATCAGAAAAAGCCACCCATGCTCTGCACAGATTTTTTGTGCCATTTGGGGCTTTTTGCTCTTATGTCCTTACTTCTCTTTATAGCTAACGTATTTAATAATGGCCATCTCCTTAGGGTCTGCACACCCATCTTCTGGGACTTGGCAGCTTCAAAAGCATCAGCATCTGTTCAGAATTTCATTCATTGCAACAAAAGATTTATAAGTCTCAAGCCTCCCTAACCAAGTCCCTAATTAAAGCCGTTCTAATCCCCTGCTTTGAAAATTGTAACAAGATTTGCTGGAAAGTGAGAGAGCACCCAGCCAGTGTTTGCGGCCGGTACCGCACCAGTTTGAAAACACATTCCTGAGCCTTCCCAGCGAGGCACGCAGCACACCGAGGAGGGGCCAGCTGCTGCCCGAAGCCCCCTCTCCCCGAGCTAGATGATGGTGCAAAGGCAGGGGCTGGGCTCGGCACCCCCATCCCCCGGACACAGGCTCTTTCGCAGACTGCCAGGAATCGTTCCACCACTTTCAAGGTGCACTGCACTTAGCAGGACAAATGCCAGAGGAGGAATTTTGTGTGCTTGAATAATGTTGTAATTTACCTTATAACCGGTTTCATTACGACGTCGAGGGCTCTGTTGATTTACCTGGCTTTTGATTTAGTGGACTCTTTTTAAACAGCTATTTAGGAATGCAGCCAGGGACTTCAGGCAAAAGGACCTCAAACCTTTTTGGAGCTACAGTCACCCATTCAGACACATTTTAAAAACAAGACAGACACCAGACAGCCGCACCAGACCTGTATACAGAAAGCTGCGACTGAATTAACACTGAGAGGTTAGTTCAGAGAAATCATTTCATAATGATACACGCTGTGTCGGTGCCACCTTGTTTTGTCGTGGCTCTGCCCCTTCTACGAATCCCAGTCATGGGCAGGTACGTGCCTTGTGCTCCGGGCGTACCTGGCTGGGGTCAATGGGCAGCATCTCCTCTTGGTGGCTGGTCCAGGCTGCGCTGGGTGCCAGCAGCAGGCTGAATCCCATCTCTGTTGTGTGACCCTGGGGTCCCACCACGGCTGTTTGGCTACTCCCTTCCCAGGTCAAAGCAGCAGTCAGGTGTGAAAGTAGCGACAGCCTGCATTTCTTCCTATACGTGTGCAGCAGAGACAACCCTGCAAAGGAGCAGTGACAAAGTTTTCTGCCAGACAACGTATTTTAGCTCTGGAAATATTTCACGTGTTTCAGACTCCTCCAGTTGCTGGTACAGGGGGTGGTAATGAGTGGTTTGCCTCACTTGAAAGTTCTTAATGAAGGAAAGGCTGGCTGGGTACTTGGGGACTCAAGCTGGCAGCAGCGCAGACTTCTCTGGGGGAAGGGAAACATCAGATTTACGATGTCTGTGGGAGACTGGGACCTGTGGTAGGTATTGGTTCCTATGCACTGTGAGGCTTTCACCTCATCCATCCTCCAAGGCACAGGATCACACCTTCATTTTCAAGCAGTGCAAAGCAGTTTTATTCCAGATTTCTGTGTTTCATCTGTAGGAGTGGGGCTGCTGCAGCAGGCTTTGTGGAGGCAGTGACCCAAGAGGAGGTAGGCAAGGACCGGGGGCCAGAGGCTGAGCCTGGGATGGTCGAGAGTTAGGAAAGGCTGCATGTGGCTCTTCCACTGCAAAAGGGGCTCCTTTTCCCCTTGACGAGCCCGTAAGCTCTACATCCCTTGGAAAGCCTGCTTTTAGTGATGGGCCCCTCGAACTCGCCATCACTGAGTGTGTCTCCCGCCACAGCCAGAGGAGACCCGGACCAATCTGATTTGCACCAAAGGCAGCATGTGTTGTTGAGCTGTGGTCACAACCAAGTGCCCTTGGGGCCCAAAGTCATCTCTGCCAAAAACGTGTGCTACGGTAACATCTCCTTTTGAATCGGAGGCTCCACATCTCGATGCACGGGGCAGATCCAGCAGGGTTTAAATATGATCTGTAACCTTTCCTCCCTGTAACCAAGCACTGGCCTGCTTAGGGCTCCAAGTTCAATACCGACACCATCCTGGTTGCCACGTGAAACGAGTGACCCGATACGGAGTCCAAGTCCTCAGCTGCAGCATGAGCCTTCTTTTCCAAAACCTCAGCTGTGCTATTATCTGCGTGTTGGGCTGCTGCTATCCCTACCACTCCTCAGCACCAGCCTGACTCTATTTCTTCATTGGTTTCCTCCTGCTCTAGTCCATTAAACTCGCATTTAAATGTGCCATTGGTTCTTCCTAAACAAATAACCTCCCCTTGTGTAATGTTGAACTCCTTTGTATTAGCCCGTTCTCCAGCATCTCCAAATACTCCTTTAGTCTGGCGCAGTCCTGAAATCCATCAGCAGCCTCCCCTCCTATCATGATGTCACCCACATCTGAACACCCAGCAGCGTGCGCCAGCCTTGGGCTCATTCGTACAGAACTCTTGAACAGAGCAAGTCCCGGCGCCGGGCGCCGGCAGATCTGGCCCGTCAGCTCCCTTTGTGTGCACAGCCCTGTTTATTGCACGTCCCTCCTCTGTAACCCAACTTTATCCTTCTAATATTGATACTCCAATACTCATATACTTTTTACTGACCTCACTTTCTGATTCAGTCAGTAACCTTGTTCAACTCCAGCAAACACCAAATTATTGCTTTAAACTTTTCTGGGCTCACCTTCAAAAACTTTATGAATAGGATTTGGACTACTCCAGCAGCAATTTTGACTATGGCCCCTTGTTCCAGATGCTTGCAAACACCAGTCCCTGCTCCCCCTTTCCCCAGTACTTTCAGCACGATAGGACAACCCAGGGCAGGAGAGGTATCGAGGGAGAAAGGAAATGTTTTCCAGGTGATGAAAGGAGGTGCCAAGGCTTCACCCACTCACTCGTGGCTCTGCACTGTTGGGGAGCATCCTTTACATTTCATGTAAAGTGTGTGAAGATGAACTACAGCCCGGTGGTGCAAAGCTCTCTCCTCTCTCCCCTCTAATTTTCACCAAATATTGGGCTGCTCAGTCTTTCTGAAGTCAGTGGCCTTGGACTGGAAGAAACTTGGAGCTTTTCAGCCTGAAAGATTAAATGTTAGGAAACTGCATGCTGTTGGAAATGAAGGGTTATGCTGGAGGTGCTGAACACAGATGTCTCCAGCTCCTTGCAGCATACCACTTCAATAGCCATGGCGAGTTGCAGACAGAGTATTCAGCGGTACCTAGGTCATGGCTGAACTGCACCAGCTGCAGAGTCGGGGACATCTCAGAGTCAGGGTGGCTTTGATCCTAACTCCCAGTTCAACCTTGTGCAACCCTGCCTGCGCCGGCTGCCCAGGGATGCCACAGACCTCAGCTAAATCCTGCTTCCCACAGAAATGCCCCACGGATGAGGGGTTTCTGACAAAACCTTCCATCAACGTGGCAGAGCCAGAAGCTCCACTTTACCAGGGGGATCGTGAAAGGCTGGCCAGAGGTCGGGCTTTTAACACCTTAAATTTTATCTATCATCTCCCTCATTCTTTCCAGACCATATTTCATGCACAGTCGGGGTTTTCTTCATCAGGACCATTTGCCTGAGGGGACCAGCATCCTGCAACGCATTGCCAAACTCCTGCAGTTTGGTCAAGGAGATAACTGTTTGGTTCTTCACGTAGCAGAATGACGTACAAGCACAGTGTCTTTGTCCCATAATGGCAGCATTCCTCTTTTGTGACATCCCTGATTGCTGAAATAGAGATCTTGAAGAGCAAACACTGAAAATTAAAAACTTCTTGAGTCAAGCTTCCTCATTAGCAGCCTGCCTGGCTAGACTCTACCTTATTATTTTTTGCTGGTGTATAGCTGTAATGGGAAAACCAAGGAGAAAAATAGGCAATTAAAATGCATTAAATTGATTTGCAAACGAGCATGCAGAACCAGAAAGGCTCGGGAAGCCCCCATCTCTCCTCTTGCATCTGTTGCTCTATGTGAGAGTGCAGATCCACTAGCAACTAGAGCAAGGCTCATTGCAAGCATGAGCTGGGTCCAAGTTCTATCCAGGTTCCCTCAGTCAACTGTCTGAAAATCAAACGTGTTCAGTCCTTGCACTTGCTTGTCATGCACTGCAGAGCAGGACTTCTCAAAGGCCACACCAAGGTTTTTCAGGATGAACTCCCCAGTCCCAGCAGCTCAAACACGAAACTCTCAGCTCTGCAAAGCCAGAGAATCATTTTCCTCATCGTTAAGAAAAATGCCAGCAAGCATCTCACGATTCCTCTGTCCTAGACCGCATGTTCTGGCACAACAACGGAAGTACAGCACTACCAAACCACACAACCTCCTGACGCCAGGCTCTGGGTCTGCTCTGTGGCTGAGGTCTCATCATAAGACCATTCCCCCTCGTGTTAACACAGATATATCAAAGGAAAGTCTGGAACAGTGAAATAAAAACCATGAAGATGATATAAATGGATCTCTTCCACTTTGCTTCCAGGACTTCCTTCTCCTTACTCCGCTCCTCTCAAGGGCCCAATTAAATTTATGTTCAGGTTGCTTTTTAAGCACACTAAGTAAATTACAGGATGAAAGGAGCCTCCCAGCTGTAATGTGTGGGGAGGAGGCTCCCCGCAGACCTGTGTGTGGTGCGGGGGAGAACATGCTGCACTGACAGATGCACGCAGACAGTAATGCCTTGGAAAGCCAAGAGGCAGAGCAACGGCAGAGCAGCTTCCCTGACAGATCCCTGCCGAGGCAGACTGGATCTACCCACCGAGCTGCTTCTGGGGAAGGCAGGAGTGGAAACAGAGACCAAAGACTAGGGCTGGCAATTGCTTTATGTGATGCTTTGGGACTTCTGCTGAAGAACCCATCGCTAGAGGTGAGTCTTTGAGATTAAAGCCACTTGCATTGACTGCTGAAGGGCTGCTGCCCGCTTGCTGCCCAGCACTGCTCCCTTGAGCAGCCCACAAGGGCTGTGCCACAATGGCATACTTCTCTTGGTGTTTCTCGAGTTACAGGAGGCAAAGCTGTCAAGTCTGGAGGTCTGGGATTTGGCTCCAAGTTTTTCTGGCTGCACTCCTGTAAGTGGATGCAAGACCAATTTTACAGAAGTGGCCAGCAACCCCCAGCAGGACGAAGAAAGGCCGTTCCACACATGCGTAACCTCTGCAAAGTTCCTCCACTTGTTGCTGGGCTGCAAAGGCCCAGGGCTGCGTGGAGGTCTGGAGGCTCCCGTCTCTGGTCACTGCTCTCTGAATGCCAACAGGTATGCAGCGACCCAAGGAGTTAGACAGAAAGAGGCCCCAGAAATGGTGCGCTCACAGGGAGGTACCACACACCCCCCGAACTATCTCCTCCGATTGGAGTTCATGGCTGACTCACAGACTTGGTAACCTCAGGGTAACAATCTGTCTTGAGGAGGGATCTGAAGGTGGTTCAGGGTGACTGCTGCTGGGGTACGAAGCCCGGTAAAAGACACCTCTTACATCCTGGGATTGGCTTGGATTAACAGCCAAGTTAGGGCTTAAGGCTGGTATCAGCGGTAGATCAGAGGAGGGTAAAGGCAGAGTAGTAAGAGATCAGCTTGGGGAAGTATGGAGGGGCCAAAGCCTGAGCTCCCAGCTCAGTGATGAGGGTCTTTCGGGAACATCGGTGTGGTGGTCTGGAGTGGGGCAGGAGTAGGCAGGGGAAGGGCTGCCGGGATGATGGCTCACAGATCCAACTGCGACGCTGGGTCTGGCACAGCAGTCCAGCAGACTTTGATGTTTCAGAAGCAGTGAGAAGGGAAACATCTTGCTGAGATGAAGCATCCTGCCTTGCTTAGGAGCACAGGAACATGTCGCTTCTGATGGTGGCCACTACTGGCTGGCAGATCTGGCAAAAAAGCAGTTAAAGCAGGCCGTGACATGAAGTCTTTCCTGACCCAGCTGTCTCCATGGCTACTGAAAGGCCATCCATAGGTTATCACTGCAATCACCACCTGGGCTGTTTTTCTCCTCCCTTTACCCAATTAACAGTGTGATAGAAACAACAGACTCCCTTCAGATGGAGAAGGCTCCGAATGCCTAAGGCTTTGGTTTGCAGCCAGCCTAGGAGGACTGCTGTCAGCAACTCCACCGTTCGGCACCCGCGCTGATAAATGAGTCCGTCAGCTGGAGGCTGCAGGTTGGGATGATGGTGCTTGACAATGCCTGCACTGAAAATAAATCCTTTCCATGACAGTGACTTCTGTCGTGTCTGGAAGATTTAAGACTAAGGACCCTTCTTTCCCATGCTGCTGAAGCACAGGTTTACAAAGCCGGCACTGCGCTCCTGGGAAGGAGGGGATGTTCTGGCTGGCTGGGATGACAGTGGATGCCAGGTTTATTTGCTAGCTTCCGCCGCCCCCTCCTGGCTCGTGTAAAAATACCAGCTTTCACAAGAAACTGCCTGCAGGGCCCGTAGGAGGAGTACAACAGCGAGGCAACCCTCCCCCCCCGCGAACTGACCGCCGTTGACTCCCACCTACTCAAACGCATCGGCCACCCAGACAGAGCCGGGACCATTCTGGGGCAGCGCGGATGCCGGACTGGAAGGGCAAGGATGCAGGGGCTGCTTTTAGCTGCTTCAAAGGGCAGGTGGCGAGTGAAGCCGTGCTGGCACTACAGCTATTTCAGTCATAACGCTGTGCTAAGAATCTTCAGTTCTGTTGATGAAATTCCACACCGATCACCTCTGACAGCGCAACCGTGCTCTCCATCAGCAGGGTCAACATCAGGTGTGCGGCAGTGTGTGTGCTGGGGGACAGGCAAAGCAAAGAACCGATAGCCAGGCTCTGGCACAGCAGCTCGCGGGGCAGAACGTACAGGCCAGAGCAGGAGGTAGGACCCGCTCAAAGCCGTGCCAAGGCGGAGTACCCAGTCAGAGCTGTGGGTGGAACAGAAGCCCCTGTAGATGAATTTCCTATGCTCAGGAGTACACATATTTGCATAAAATTGCAGTAACAAGGAGGATGAAGAGATGCTTGAATGACAGGGAGGGAATCACACTGAAGTTAACCATCTAACATCTAGTGACCACTCCTGAGTATAGGCAAAATTCATGCTGTATTCTCATGAAAGAAAGTTAAAACACGTGAAGCAATCCCTAAGGTGAGATGCCACTCCATCAGAAGTAGGATGACCAAGTCTCAGGTGAAAAGTCTCAGGTACACGCTTTGTGTAAAGGACACCATTGAGCCCCCATATACTCAAGACTTTTAAGACAACAGGTTTATCATCTTGATGAAAGATCTGCCTCCTTGTAAGAAAAAGGTACAGTTTCTTTCCTCCCAAGTCACTTCGGTGAGGTGCTAGGACCTTCCACCTTCCACAGCTCCAGCTCACTGTTCTTGCCATCTTTCCTCACCTCCAGCCATTCTTAGTGATGGCAAAACCTACTCCCTTGTCATCTCTCAATTAGTGGGTAAAGGGGCTCTTTTCCTCTCTCTGAACAATCTGTATCATCTTCTCCAGCATCCTGCTCAGGGTCCATGATGCAATGGACCCATGACTATCTATTTGTTTCTCCTACTCTCTTTTTTTTTTTTTTTATTCCCTTCTGACTCCATGATCACTTTGGTTGACTGGCTTGAGATCTGTAAGAGACTGAAAGCTTGGACAGTGAGTACTGAGCATTTTTGGGGAACCAGGCTCCTATTAACAAAGCAAACATTCTAAAAACAGTAGCATTAAAATCACCAGTCACTTCTGGTGGAGACCCACTCCAGCTGGGAATAGGAATCGTTGTATGGGTGAAAACACGGAAATTATTTGTCTTCCCGCTTCGTCCATGTCATGTCTCTTAGGCTTTTAGCTCCTGCCTCAAGTTTTGAGATTCTCCATGAAATTTGTGTAATATGAAGCTGATTAACTCTGTTCTATTCCAGCCTCACAAGCAGCTCCTGTTTTTTTTTTCTGAAGAGGAGATACAGTTCCCACATTTTTTGATGCCTTAGAAAAGTTTCAAACCAGAAAAGGAGGGATGCAAAGTAGAAGAGCTGGGAGATGTCTGGGACTCAGAACAGGACTGGCAGGTAACAAGAAAGACTATAGAGATGCCTTTACTTTTTGTGTTTTCCTTGAGTTGCTGGAGGGCTCTTTATCTGGTGTCTTCTCTCCAGATTTTCTCCCTTAGCTGAACTGGCAGCACACGAGCTGGACTCAGCTTTCCTGAAAGAAGCTCAGCCACGAGCAGCTGCTTGGTCACCCTCTTCACATGATCACCAGATGAGTCTCTCTCATGGAATTTGTGTCCCATCTTTAAAAATAAATACACAAATAAATGAAGTCTGGAGCATAGTCACCAACCCTGACCCACATGCAGATGTGACTGTGCTTGAGTCAACAGCTACAAGATCAGCAGGCTGCAATTTCAAAAAGGCTCCCGACACCCGGGGTACTCAGAGGAGAACACCAGC
>NW_010422292.1:11037-19471 GCF_000710305.1 Buceros rhinoceros silvestris
GGAATGGTAGGAAGGAAGGTGCTGAGGAATGGCAGGAAGGTGCTGAGGAATGGCTAGGGCAATGGAATGATCTGCAGGATGGCTTGCAGGAAGATTGGCTCATGAAGGAGACCCCCTGGTGTCCCCAGAGTGGCTCACTGTGAGTGCAGGGTCTGGCTTCAACCTGCCTCAAAGCAGCATGGTGTGCTTAGGGCATCTACCCCCACACTGAGCGTCAGGTAGCACCAGACCAGGCAGACAAGCCCCACAGACCTGGCCTAGGGCTCCTCCAAGGTAACTGCAAGTAGACTTCTATTTTTTCCCCCGATGGACCAGGAGTCACTACCTCCCTCTACTAACCACGGCAGGCAGCAAAGGAGCTGGGTACAGAGTAATGCACGAAGACCAAGAATTCAACACCTTTTAACAGTACACCGTGTCCTGCCACGCTGCTGAATCGCAGGTGGAAGCCGTGGAGAGCAGCACTGACCCCGCAGTGCAGCACAGCACAGCTTGGGTGTTCCACCACACTGGGCAATGCAGTGCGGGGGCAGGGCAGAGAGAATGTTTCTGTTGGGTCTTGGGCAAAATTAAGTTTCCTCACAGGCTTTCATTTTCTCCCCCAGCCTTCTGAAGGCATTCACTGTGGCTGACCAGACGTTCTGCACTCCATGCCCTGGGATGGGCCTTTCCCTGATTCTGCAGCGCCGAGCTCTATCACTCACCGTGTTGGCACGTCTGCGCTGGCAGAGTGAGTTACCTGCACGTCAAGAAGAGAGACTCTCCTGCTGCTGAGCACTAGATCAGTGACTCGGGCTGGCTCTGCGTTACAGCTGAGCTATAACCTCCTTCTCCCGCCTCACCTGCCGTTTCCAAGTAATTGCTTTTGGACAGATGGTAAGCTAGCAGCATGCGTATGTGACTAGCAGCTTGGCTTTCTTCCCATTCCCCCCAGAAGAAACATGCTTCAGGTTATACAGAAATGGCTTATTTTTCTCTGCCCTGCTTCCCTTCCAGCACTGCAAGCTGGTTCACACAGCTGATGGCTTCGACAACTGCAGAGCTGCTCTGACCGGGGACTCCTTACACTGCTGTCGCACCTGGGTTTTCTTCAGTAAGATTCCATGGGGGGATTTTCACTCTGAAGCCTGCACAAGTTAAGGGCAATACAAACCAAAGTCACCATGAGATGTCTTCCTTCCCCTCTCCCTTATTCCTAAGCTCATAACCTTAAAACACTTCAATATACTTATTTCTTAAATTTTGGTATCCTTCACTATCACATCCAACTCCTAACAAATGCACAGATGTCCCCAAGTGACGCTTTCAACTCTCAACCCTCCATTTAGTCTAATACCAAACTAATTCTGCTCTGTCCTTTTACAACCAGCCAGGCACGGAGAGGAGGGGAATGTGAAGGCCTCCAGCTACGAGGTTTTTACAAAGCGGATTATTCTTCTTTTAAAAAATCAGTTGTTTTTTAAAAAATAACCTGAAATATTTTACTATTTTCTCACATGAAGAAGTTTATGCCAAAAATTGCAAGGCACCTCTAAGAAGGCAAAACCACTACAGCCACAGGGTAAAAATCCCAAAGCCAGTAAACCTTGGTTGCCTGCAGCTCCTTCCTAGGATTTGATGGAATTGTAGGTATCTGATGGTTGTTTGCGGGGTTTTTTGTTTGTTTGTTTGCTTGTTTAAAATCACAAACTGCCTACAATTGCCTTCACTGCATTTGGATAGGGATAAACATGTACCAGACCGCGTCTGTGTCATCTATCTTGCTCATGACACTCAGATGGAAAAATTACCTCCTCAGCCAGCTGGGATCAAGACAAGCAACAGACTTGTATTCCGCGGGCTGCCATGGAAGAGCCAGCGTTCTGATAAAGGGAGACGGTGTTCTGGGAACCAGGAGCTGCAGGAGGAAACGCACACGTAGCTGCGTTCCTGCAGATTACTCTGGAATTCAATGGCAAGAGGAGGCAGCAACCAGCCATCACACACAGGGGAGACAAGAGATCACCTTCCTCTCCGGAGCACATGCCCCCCCAAGGGGCCACCTTGAGCAAGATCTCCCAGATCTCTCCTTCAAATAGGCAATAGATGATGGCAATAAATCCAAAACACACGTACATACACTCACCCCTTTTACGGGTCTGCTCGTCCATTAACACCCCCCCACCTTCCAGCCCAAATAGCCAGGAATTCATTTTCAAGGCTTTTGATGTAGTTATCTATTATTTGCTTCCACACAACACGTGTTTACTTTGCAAAATCAAATTCATGCTTAGAACTTGGAGCAAAACACAGAGGCCCCATGGAAAAAAAAGGATGTATATGTTGTAGAGGCAGAATGGAAAGCAGTTCTGCCAGTCACAGTTACCCGGGTCCATGTTGTGTACCGACTGCTTAAAGCTACACGAACAGTATAACCAAAGTGCTCTGTATCCTTACAGCTTTTGCCAGGAGAGCAGGAATAAACATAGCTTACTGCTAGAAGAGTGAACGCAGGGTCACAAATGCTTACCATCACAGTTACAGAAAACAGAGATGAGTCTTGCAGCAGATAATGCTTTTTCTTACTGCTCAGTACTGCAAAAAGACTAAGTGTTCTTCAAACCTGCTTTTTTCTGACAGTTTAGATGTCTGCCATTGCCGATTACAACCTCGAGTTGAAAGCATGCTGGAGGACAAGAGGAGACTACAGTAAGGAAAAACCTGGTCGCAGGTTTGCTAAAACCTGGTCAGGAATGAGAGAACAAAGCAGAATTTGTCAACTCAGCTGTGGCGAGTGCTCTTATTACTCCCTTCAAGGCATCCGGTGTTCACCACCTCTGCTGTAAACCCTTTGATCACAGCTACGGCTCTGGTCGGTGAAGAGCGAACAGGTCTTCCAGCAGCATTCTGTTTGCGAAGGGTTTTCTCAGCAATGGGCTGTGTGAATCCCCACGCAGCGGGGGGTGACAGCTGTGCTCCCTGCTGAGGGTATCTGTCGGGGCGTCGCGCTGGAAGTGAGGGTTGTTTACAAAAGGAATCCCCACGCTTTTTAACACAGCGTTAAAGACGTGCCTCCTGTTCGTGTACATATAATGTTCGATCCATGTTGTCTTTGTTCGCTCGCACCGATTCTCCTCCCTACAGGGAACTAACACATTGGAGGGCTTTTTTGATTGCCTTCAAGTTTCAATTGAGTTATAATAATAACAGCCTAGATGTAGAAAGGTTATTAAATGAAGTGTGGTAAGAGAACGCTGGCCCGACTGTTTACTTTCCAGTCATCAAAAATAAGGAGAAGCTCCATGGAAGCTAAAACCCAAATGGCTGTCAGGAAGCAGGGCTGCAGCAGCAGCAGCCACCCCTCCTCCAGCAGCTCCCACCTTTAAGAGCACTGTCGGTCCAGCCTCCACTGTGCTGGACTCCTTTGCCCTGCAGGGGCTGTCGGAGCCACATCAATACCTCCGGACGTGCGAAGGGATGCAGGTGTGACACAAGACTCTTCCAGGTTATCCTGCCAATTTAAAACACAGGAATACAAATCTCGGCAGAAGTGGGACAAGAGGTGACGTCAGAGTATCTCTGTTACTGCCCATCTCCACAGCCTCTAAAGATGTCTATACTGTCATTCACACAGCAAGACCTTCCCCAGGTCTGACTCACCATCACTCACGTGGTAAACACGCCACCGCAGGTGGATCAGGCACCAGCAGTTGCAACCTCCATTGACAGAAGAACCCTCCAGACCTGCACAGGTCCCTTCCAACCCAAAGCATTCCATGATTCTCTGAGTAACGTGAATGCCTTCAGACAGCAGGAAGGCTGCAGAGCAGTATGGAGACTACGCTGCTTAGACCCATGCACAAATGGGTGTAAGCAAGAGCAGTATGTAGGGAAGTCATCTCCTCTTCATCTAAAGAAGCTGACCCCCATGACTAACAGCTGCTTAACCACATACATGAATATTAAAATTCTTACTAAATACCTGCAGAACTGGTGTCCAGGCTGAAAAGGTTCCTGACTGCAGAATTCCCTCTTGCAGACAGCTGTCTTGTGTTTTAAAAAGAGCCTGAAAAACTTGTAGGTTTGCATGTTCTGGTGGACACAGGGTAGGAGGATGTTTATAATACAGGTCGGCTCAAGTGGATGCTGCTCAGCAAGGGAATACACATTTCCTATGTAGGCAACAGCAAGTTTTTGAACAACCACTCTCAAATTTTAGGAAGAAAACAGGAGATACCACACAGCTGAATTCTGGTGTCAGTCAGCTTGGTTTGAACATACAGACACTGATGTAAAGACCCACATCCATGGAAGAGTGCTTCAGTGTTAGGCGTGCAAGGATTTCATTGTGGCTTCCATTTCCAAAATAATACCTTGTGTAGTAGAATGTTTCCAAGCAGTTACATGAAGACGTAAGTTCAGAGTAGCATCATGAAACCCCAATATCATAATTAGCAGCACTCCTTTTCCTGCAGGACCTCTCTTCTTCCTGGGTTCTTCCATCAGACTACACAGAAAATCTCACAGGTGTTTAATAAGCGTATGAGCTAAAGGCAGTCCAAAGACTGTTCCCACCTTGCTCCTCCACCCTATCCCCATTCTGAAATTGTTTTCCAAGTGTGTTTTCAAGGAGACATGATTCCCATTTCAGAAAGACCTATGTGACACAGCAGCTCATAAAAGCAGCTCATTTATTGAATACCAAACAAACCCGAGGTCCTTCTGGGTGTAACTTGCAGATCCAAGGCCTAAATCTGTGTTTATGTAAGTGATCTGGTGCTCCAGACTTATTCCTGATGCATACTGCTGTGAAATGACAACAGAACGAGAGTCTTGAGAGACAATGTATTCACCTGCACAGCAGCCACATTACCATCTGATCTGTTTGAAGAGCCAGGGACTGTGATGGTGCTTAGCTTACTTTGTGCTAAAATCCGCAATACGTTAAGGTTTTCTCCTGGAAGATGTCATACTACAGTATTTAAATTCTGTACTGATACTGGTACCTGTAAGCCACTGTGATACAGCAGTGCTGCCCCTCTGCAGGGCTACGGCTGAGTGACGTGAACGCAGAGAGCGCGGGAGTTCCTGGTATAGGCAGTGCTGCAGTCACTGAACCTCAAAAGTGTGCACCGGCCTTGCACAGTCTCCAAAATAACCCGTTAGCTGAAACCAGCCTTCTGCTGGACGCTGAGAGCACTCCGGGACAGCCGGCACCCTGGAGAACCGGCTCCACTTCTGGAAGGTTGTTGGCTGTGGGTAGGGTCTACACTGCTGCTGTCACACTGCCCTCACAGTTTTAATGTGAGGATTCGTCTACAAACGCCTCAGATTCTGTACACATGGATACGACTGTATTACAGTAACACCGTCACTTTCCTACTGCGTGTTTCATTTCTGATTTCTTCTCATTTTCTGCCTCACATCAAAGATACGATGTACAGGTGAAGGACGAGGAGCTCTGAGCTTTTCCTTATCTACTGCACCTTACGCACACGGCTATGAGCTCACAATGTTGTTTTAAGACAGAAGGGTCTGAATGAAACATCATCAGCCTTTCAGAACAGCTGCACGCTGGTGACTTTCCTTAATTGACTGCAAGTAATTACCACTTATTGGGGAAAAACAGAAAATTAAAGCAAACAAAAATACCACAGGATCAAACTGAAAATGTAAACCAAGAGTGTCTTGCCAAAGCCAGGGCTTCCCTAGTACACTAGAACAGTGACACCTCGTGGGGGTTTCACAGAAGTGAATTTACAGGGGGACAGTCTCCAATGTAGTGTAATTAAAAGAAACACTGCTTCAGTACTTTATTTAATACATATACCATTAATAATATTTGGTAGAAATTAGGCTTTATTGCTTTTATAATGTGGAATGAAAATTAGAAATAAAATAAGCAGATAAATAGCTAGTTCCGAAACAAAAATTAATGGAGTGGAGTCCGAGTAGCTGTGCAGCAGTCTCCTCTGCTCTCCCAGGAAGTAGTTACCACTTAAATATTACTCACCCAACATAATAATGACATAAAGGCCAAGTCTTAAGAGACCAAACAAGGAATTCTGTTGTAAAGGCATACAGTCAAACCGAAAATGACATCCATATAAAGTGTTCTTTAAAAACACACGTGTAAATATTTAATAAATAAAGCATGGATAATTCGGCGGTTCCCTTCCACTGATTAGCAGACGATGCCCAATTCAGTAGACGTACTTCTTGAGAAAGCAAAGTTACATCACAATGGAAAACTAAAATAATGTATCCCACCTTCCAGTACCATAACGCAAGGTTTGGACCCGTCGGATTGTGTCAGAGTACGGGAGTTCCGGGAACAGATCTTCAGCCACAGCGAAGTGGCACAACCCAGCCCAGGTACTCAACTCTGACAGTTTACAACAAGCAAAAATGTTCTGATTTTTTTTTAAACAAGTTTGCACCCAAACTAAGGTATAAAAAACGTAACATTTACAACGTGGAGGATGATAGGTTTTCCTACCATGACGTTCATGTGTTCATCTTACTTTCTTTTACCTGAGTAACCTAAGTAAACAGATTACAAGGCAATTTAAACATATTAGCTAATACAAGGTTTACTGGATTTCTCATATATAGAAATGTACTTTGACACTATTTGCAGTTTTACAAATACAAAATGAATAAGAATTTTTAAACGTATTTACTGAGCAGCCATGTCTGGTATCTGTACAGATCAATCGGTGCAGTGGAATTATGTACAGAATTTATCCTGTAGTGTTTAAACAGCTTTTGTGCAACCTGGCTGTAATGTGCATTTGAAGAACTGCTGTCAGCGTCACAGATCTGTAATTTACTGGTGCCAGAAATGGAGAGTACAGAATAGGACAACAGCTCCTAAAGTAACACTGTGCTATGCAGACACCTGTACGTAATTCAGATAGTGCATATTACTCAATGTCCGATGAGGAATCATAGTTAGCTGCTAATACAGACACGGGCATTTACAGGTATTAGGGTTGTTATAGTAAGTATGGACAAACAGATTTTTCCATATAAACATTAAAGGAAATGACTTGAACGAGGAAGTCATGTCGTAAGTAAAGAAGGGAAGTTACGTAATAATTAATGAAACTTCCAACTTGCAGAAGTTAGTACAGTAGGAAAAAATCCTGTACGGCAGCAATGAAACCATTCAGCAGCACTGTCAAATCGAAGGTAATCCTGTTTTTATTTTATAATCATACCAGCCAAAAGTAAAAAAAAAAAAAAAAAAAATCAACATGAAGAAGAAAATTTAGTTTCTCTCTGGTACTGGTTAGCGTAATTCTGTGTTATTGTACCTGTCAGGCGTTTCCTCCTCTTTTTGTGCTCTATTTGCTCTATCACTTCCGATTATTATTTTTTTAGTCATTTCTTTAGTCCAACATAAATCCATAGACACTGAAGCACAATGACTGTGCAGTCTGAAGACTGGCGAGAGTGAAGAACCACAGGAATCTGATTACTTTTACGAGGTAAGCTTGGAGTAACTTGGAGGAGAAAACTTGCGCTTCAAGTACTTGAGGATGTAAAGTGGAAGACAGCTTACAACGGTGATTGCTGACACTTTCCACAGGAAGGTCACAGTCGTGATAAAGGCAACATCTGCAGAAATGAAACGGGAAAATAAGTCACAGGAGCTGGTGACAGGGAAACTGGAACTTCCGCATTGCAAAGCAAGAGGAACCTCTTCAGTGTTCTCTTACGCTGCTGTTCAAGGCCACGCAAAATCAAAAAAAAAGGAAACAAAACTACAGAAAGAAAAGGTTAACCTTGACATTTTGGTTTTACCGACTGTTTTCTTTAGACAGGAAATTCAGAGTTCCTTTATGGTTCTTACGCTGTTTTGCAGCACAAAATTTTAGGGGGAACAGCATCTCAGTCTAAAAGCAAGATTTTCTCATATTAAAAAGTTAAGACAGCTTATTTTTCTACCAGTAAGAACAATTTCACCCACTGCAGTACAAGCCCCAATCAGAAACTGCTACCATTTTGGAACCGTTATTCCATATTCAGTTTATTTTTCTCAGAAACAGTCACAAAAACTTAGGAGATTAAATTAGAGCCCAAAAATTTAAAGGGGAAACAATCCAGTGATATCGCCACAAACCACGATGAAAAGCTATTTCTTGTGACAAATGTTAACAAGAATGATCACGCTCTACAGTTGCTACTGAAATTTTCTGACCATATTTGTGATGGTCAGGTCATACTTATCACGGTAAGATCCCAGAACCCCAGTAACCTGAAGGATTAGGGTTTTTTTTTCTTTTCCCATTATTCACAAAAGTGTATTTTAAATAAGTCACTACTCTCTAATGAATTGTTAAACAAAACTTTAAGAAAAGTTAAACTTCACTTACCTAAGAAAGCTCCAAGAGACACTCTGCCTATACCTGTTTCACAAAGAGGGAGAATGAAAATGAAAGGAGAGATT
>NW_010422292.1:19572-32737 GCF_000710305.1 Buceros rhinoceros silvestris
AGAGAAGAGAGGGGGGGGGGGGGGGGGGAAGAAAGGTTAGCTACACAAAAGGCAAACAAAAAAGCTGTTAGTAGCATTAACTGGAATATTACTGCTTTTCACACGACAGAGTATTTTAAACAGCAGTTAAACCAAAACACGTTGAAAATGCAGAGGTTTTCAATCAGGTCACTCTTTAGGGTTGTAAGCAGGTAGGTGGTTTGCTGGCATTTCAAGGTATGATTTACTGTATAAAAGGACTCGATCAGAGCAGTTCTAATGTGAAGGAAAACTCACTGCAGAAAACACAGTAAAGAAACACTTTACTGCTCCAACTTGACTCATTAAAAGTACTTTGTATATTCGATTTCCACACACAAACCTGCTCCAGAGGTTTAGCCTAAGCCTGCTCAGACACACCAAAAGCCTGTAACACATTGTAGGGACACGCCAGAAACCTAAACTCTGCTGTCCTGCCCCGAGCCAGAGCTGCAGAGCAGTACCAAACACATCTGTCTGTGTGATCTGAGAAGTGAGTCCAGCTGAAATGCACTTCCTCAGAACAACTGACGAACAACAGACAGTGAAATGCACTGCAAAGCCCAGGAAACTGCAGCCTTTCCAGCACCCTTCAGGATGAACACTGCAGGAGCGAGCCCTGGGGCTGCAAGAAGCCAAGCAACCACTGATGTAGGCAGCTGCTTGGCCTTGGCCAGCCAACCCAGCAGGGTGGTAAAGCACTGCCGAGTAGCGAAAGGTTTGCAAGAAAGAGTCTTTGCAGTTTTTACACATCTGTGAACACCTCTTAAAGATGCTTCTTGCTGAACAACACCTACAGAGGATGGAAGGGCTGGCTGTCACCAACACTACAGACTTGCAAAGGTCAAGCACCAAGTGCTGCTTTAGGAAGCTCCTGGAAGTCTGGACTGAAGAGCCAGTCCCTGTGTCTGTTCTTGCTTCTTCCTTTCGTTTGTAATCCGGTTGTGGAGCTTCAGGAATCAACCCAATAACCTCTAGTAAAGAGTCAGTGTGTCAGCGCCAGAGAAAAGAACAAGGTACTCTGGCAAACCTGAACTAATGTACAGCACAAATACCAAGCCCAGCAGGGCTGTTTCTTCATGAAAATTTGACTCCTGAGAAATCTGGGAAGTATCAGAACACCTGGGACAGGCAGTGAAGCATTCACTGATTAAAAAATTAATTACATAATGTAAACACACTACCCTAGTGTTGAACACCTGGGACATGAGAGAGTGAAAACAGAGCTGTGAGACTCCTAGAAACTACCACATAATATTTAATCCTGCTATGAGAAGTGACGATTCATGAAGGGCAACTCCTTGCCCATCAGCTCCTGGAAAACAGAGAGAGCAGGATTCTACTGGTGAGGTATAATCAGAATTGTTATATATTTTTCAGTCAAAGTTACATTTGCAAATCACCCTCAGATGGTTGTTTTTACTGAAGGGTAATTGGATATAAAAAGAAATAGGTACTATTTTGATGCTCAGATCCTTGACCATTAAGATGTACAGTTAAATTGTATTCCTTCACCTTGTGAACTGTGAACAATCAGCACCTTAAGACACAGTATGACATGCTGCAAATTTAAGGCAAAGCAAGCTTAATATAATTATGAAACAATGATTCTTATATAAAATACCTATCCTAATAGCCTTCTGCCTCACTCTAGCAATACATCAGCTCTTTTAAGCTCGTGGGTTAGATCTAATGAGGTCCACTTGGTCTGGCATACAAAGCAATCCACCAACTCAGTGAAAGATCCTGATTTTTTAAAATCATATCCAGTTCAATAGTGCAAATCTGAAAGCCAGTTTGAGGAATGAGTTCGGACTGATCAAGGATGGGAAAAGGAACTTTGAGTAAAGTTTATCATCTAGATAAATCATACTAACAGGAGTAAAGATGGTCAAGCCTGAGGAGAAAAGGATAAGAGAATACTTTAACCCCACATTAATTAAGCCCAATTTCAACTCAGTCATATTTCTATGGAGAAAGCTGTATTTCACAAAGCATAACATCACCTATTCTTACTAAAAACATGAGAAAAAATATTAAAACTATAAAGCACAGTTCTTTGCTGAAATACTTTTACTGCTACTCACCAAAGTATTCATTTAGAAATGCAAGAGAGGCCACATAGCAGCCAAGACTGAGGAATTCAGCCACCACCATTAACCAGTGCCATGTTCGTATGGTCAGTGCAACCATCAAGAGCTCAGTCAAGATTAGGGCAGTGAAGGAAATGGCAACGACGTGTACAAACTCGGATTCAAAAAGCAGCAGGGCTCCATACATCAGAATACCACCTAGGAAAGGCACACCAGGTTAACCCTACGCTACGCAGTGCCACCTCGGCGTGCCGCTGTTCACCGCTGCATGCTGAACGTGGCATTGCTTAGCAGGAAAAAGTGTCCAAATAGGTTTTTGGTAAGGTGACGACACTGCTCTTTCTAAAAGAACAGAAGTGATTTTACTGTACTTTGTGCATGTGAAATAAAACAACCAAAGTAAAGCTGCAAATAAATAAAACTATTAGAAAATCAAACACCTTTTAGTGCAATAGATCTGATGAACTGTTAATTAACCTCATTTTCTCAAGTGATACAAGCAAATGAGATATTGTTGAAAGTGTAATTACTTAACTAATTACATAATTCAGATTTCTTCAACAGAACTTCTGTCTTTCCATGAAAGAAAACTACTGTGTAAATATATGCAATCTGATAAGCACTCATTAAATTTTTTTCTGGATTAGCATTTAATTAAAAAATCATGTCCTTTTTCAGGTGACATGCATCAGTAAAAACCCCAATCCGTGCTGTGTTTTGAATAGGTCTGGCACACTGCAGCAATATCGATTTACGAGATAAACAGAAAGCAATATCTATAACTGCTGATGAAATGTTAAGCTTTGGGAATTCAACCTGCAGCTGAAAAACAATATTGCTAATAGCAGACAAAAATTTCTCAGTTCAGTAAAACTGGGACTCTCTCTTACCTTGGTAAATACTGATTAAAACCCAGATGAGGAAGGTCTTAAATGACAAAGATCTTCCCTAAGGGAAAAAAAAAAAAAACAACAAAACCACGAGAGGACAGTTAAACACAACTTTAAAAAAAAAAAAATCAATCTACTAATTTCACATATTTTTAGTAGTTAATCACTAGAGAGACATTTTACAAGTAAAATAAACAGCCTTTGAAGTGATACAGACTAAAAAGCTTCTATGTGTTTTTATGGCTCCTCACTGCAAACTTGTACAGAAATCACACAAAGTCTAAATGTGGGGGTGGGACAGCTAGAGATCCTTTAGATTGCAACACCCTGGCTGGTTTTCAGAAGGATAACTACAGTAAAATTAGGTTATTTCTTTTATTTGAAACTGTTTTCGTGTCTGTTTTACAAAATGTAGTCTTCAAGAAAACTAGCATCCTGTACCTACTGACCTGAACCTCAAGCAAAACGGCAGTGACTAGTCACTGCCGAGGACTGGATAAACCTGTCTGCATCCACAGAATAAAAACATGACTACTATAATTTTTCAGCTAGTAACTATTACCAAATAAAATTTAAATCTTCTTGTGATTGGAGATGTTATAGACTGAAACATGTCGAACCCAAAGAGTAAGCGCTGTAGGTGTGCACCCGGCTCTTACATTCCGTGAGGGTACTGGTGAAGTATTGAGAAGTGCAGAGTTCAAAGGAGGTTCATTTAAAAGCAGCCATTTTGCCCTCTCGAACCGGCCGGGAATCAGCACTTTACAAAGAAATGTGCTTCACTGCTGGAGAAAGGGATGAGTTAACTCTTCCTGTTCCTACAGTAGAGGCAAAACCATATTCTTGAACAGAGAATGGCAAGGTGCTGCAGATATCTTCGTAATTCTAGAAATTCTACACTGGAATGCTGGTGACAGGCTGCACATAAGGGGAAAAATTCTCATACAAGTACAAAGAAACATCAGATTTTTTTTTTCTCCCATGAGTGCCTACTCACTTTCGTTTGCGTACTGGACACTGCTTCCACCTTTGACCATAGCTCCAATTAGCAAGATTTGTGAAATAAGAACGAGCTTGAGTTCTGGTTCACCTTCATGGAACTAGAAGCGTTAAGTCACTCCTAAGCCTCTGGGGAACGCTGCACAACAGGCTGTGAATCATTTTCAGACGAAAGCAGGGAGCCCTCCTGTACTTCCTTCCCAACTTTCATCAGCTTTTTGAGCTCTAACTCCGTAGGAACCACAGTAACAGCAGGACGGAATCGGTGTGTTCTCCAGGGTTCGGAGCCACACCTCTCACGGAACCTTGCTGATTTCCTCCTCTTCTTGCATCAGCACAAGAGCCTGTCAATAACTTGTGCTAGTAAATCTTCCTCTTTTAAAAATCTAAGAAGTGTTTTCATCACTAGCATACCCTGGAAAAGAAACTGGTTCCTGGGAATACAATTACAGTCCACACCAAGAGGTGTTTGAGTAACACTAGCTCAACGGCTTGGGTACTGATTTGCATTTAGAGCCCATAATTTGAAAAATAATGTGAAGAAACATGTCGGCTTCGTACCGTAATGACTAAGGCAGCACGATCATAAGCTGCTGTAACAGACACTCACAGTAAGATTACCTCGTAATAGTGAATCAAATGTAGCACGTAAGTAACTTTTGGTACTACTCATCCATAATCATTCGCTGATCATCATCTGCCCCACACGATGCACTCAACTCTACTCTCCATCTTCTCCATAATTTTTTCTTTTCTTCTGAAGAGAACTACTTGAGGTCTACTCATTTAATATTCATAGAGGTGCAACATAAGCTGGGAAAGCCAGTGATTCAGCGTCTCCAAGAACTGCCATTTTAGCCTAAAGAAAAAACTTAGCCTGAATTCTACCCATCCTGGGCAGTTCTCAGTACAGCTTAACTTCTGGCTTTGGAAATGAGATACTTTGGAGTTCCATCAGTAGGTTCCCACAGGCCAGCTTACAACTGCCTTTAGCAGGTGCGAGGCTATGTTTTTGGACATGAACCACAGGCTCAAATCTCACAAAGAAACTGTGAAGATTCTGAAGAGAAGAAAGAGGACCAAGATCTCCAAGAGATGAGAAAAAGTCTTCCCAGACTCACATAGCTAATTTAGTACAATTAAAAAGAGAAAGGCTCTGAAAAGGTTGGATCCTCCTCAGCAACAGTCTGCTTTTGAACTCTTAGAGACATCTTCAAAGAACACAGTATCCCTAAAAAGACTATGTGCTTCTGCCTTGCATCATAGCTTTTCTAGCTGACACTTTGAGATGGAGCAAAAGTACTTCTCAAAAACTTACGAAAATGAATCTTGAGATTTGTTTCACTCCTGCGGGTGAAGATATGACACAACTCTGTTCTTTGCATGTATGTGCACACACACAGAAAGCAGAACCTACAGTGATCTGGTTAAGTAATATCAGTCATCAACATCTGTTACTTAAAGCAAGCCAGCTTTTGGAGAGGTCAGTAGTAATTTCAGGGGGTTAGAGAAAAAATAATCTGTACATTCACCTACCAGTTACAAAGGAAAAAGGAGCTGTGAAGAAGCAAGCACAAATAACTCCAGATCAGAGATCCTGAGTGCAACACTTGGTACCATGGGTTATTTTCACAGTACAAAAGTCTACATTACATTTGTGATACAGTTGTGATCGTGTCTTGCATGGAACACCTTAAGAAAATGACTGTGAGAATCCCCATCTTTGCACACCACAGATTTTGGCATTTGTTCGTATCTGAGCCCCGAGGACATTCATACCTTTGTGAGATCCTTATAAAGTTCTGGATACAGCAGTGCCATTTCTGGCTTCACATCCTGATCCAATACTAGAGAGAAGACTGGAAACATAGTATATATGGTTGCATACCTAGGTGAAAGTAAAGCACATAAACTGACACTTTTGTATGAAATGATTTTAAACTGATCCGCTGAGTTCAATTATTCCTTTGATCTAAGTGGAATTAAACTGGTTCTTCCACCCAGGACCGAGGCAGCTTAAACAGCTTTACACATGCAACTCCCTCTTGTGCCCCCAAGAGCTGTCAGTCACGAGAAGGGACAGGCCTTTCGTACATCCAAACCCAGTACACACCTCTCTCTCTTCTATACAGACCCCCCCAAGCTTATCGCCTGTTACCACGCTCGCTGTGCGCTTGCACTCTGGACAAGCAGTTCAAAGACCTGACATTTAAATCCATCTACAGATGATGGCGTAAAACCGAAGAAAAAGCTAGCACTATGTTCTGGACATCGTGGTATAGGTAGGCGGATGAACAGAAGTCTTATCAGTTCTGCAAGCTGCTGTGGATTTTTGTGTGCACGGGCTAGATGTGGACTTGAGGATGTACTTTCCTAAAAGTCAGTACGACGATTCACACACATCGTGCAGAGGTCTACTGCTTGCCCCCGCAGAGTCCGCTGGAACCAGACCTCGATTTGACTATGAGTGAAGTTTTACTACTGATTGAAGTTGTTACTCTTCACAAGGAGTGTGAAAAGCAGCTCTTGGGACAGGGGGCTAAGAGCAGGGCCAAACACAAATACTCCCATATCCCTCAGCTGTGTGACTTGGGGAACCACACTACTTAAAGCAGCTTCTGCACCAAGACCAGGCTGCTCCTAATCCTGCACACACCTGGGAACCTGTGTGGCAGACATGGGTAGTGCGCTCAGAGGAAATCTCAGCAGCAGCAGCTTCAGCTCCGTTTTTAACAGGAAAACCTGTGATTTTCACTGAGGCTTGTACGGCAATCTGTGTAACAGCTGCAACTGCCGAGGGAGGTTTCCTCCATTGTTCTCTCCCCATATGTGAAAAGGGCATATGGCATCTTCGGAGGCTCTGCAGACCCCTCTCTTAGGAGAACTGATCACGAGGCTCCCCCCTCACATAGAGCATGTGCAACCTGGTTTGACTTTTCTTTCTAGACTTATTCCAGGGTTTGGTGGTGTGCCAGAGATAAACATATGAAAAATGTGGCAGACACGAGCTATTTAGCAAGGTAGCTTCCGTATTTATTACCGGATAACGCAGCAGTTGGTTTTGACTTACCCTACCATTAGGAATCCTTGGTACAAGGGAACAGATGCAAAATAGAAGACTGATGAAAATACAGCCTACAAAAAGCAGATAATTATATAGATGTAATATAATTCTATATACAAAACATTCCAGTAAAGAAAAAATAACAATACTGCTTGATTAAGATTTTGTGACATTTCAAAAACTAGGGTTTTTAACTATTCAGAAAACAAAGTTTTAAATACCTGCATAGTTGAAATAATAAGGCCTCGGTGCATGACAAATTGACCAAGTGCTGCTGATCTTTTGTAACTGTTTCGGCCATGTACCATCAGCAGCCTACCGATGTGTTTAAACTGTGTGATAGAAAAGTCAGCTGCTAGGGAAGCTTGCTTTCCCTCCTGGAACAAACCAAAAATATTCCAAATATAAAACCTAGGGCAAAAGATGCGTTTCAAATTTTAAAAATTTAAGAGATGATTAATTTTAGAAGTTTGTTCCTGCTTCAACCCTGTCGTAAGACACAAAGGACATTTTTTTCCGCATATTCTAAGATGCAGTGTCTGTAAGTAAGCCCATCCTGCTTCTTTCGGGTAAACGCTACACAGGAATAACTAGAGCGTTTTCTTCTTTTTTTGCCTTAAGAAGATAAAGCAGAGGACATAGAAGCAAAGAAAATATTTCAAAGCCTAGCAGTACACTTTAATTAACAAGCATCAATTCACCGCTGTTTAAGAATGAAGCTTCTAATCCCACGTCAGGATACTCCTGCGTGGCGCAGATTTGCCAAAGGAACTGTTAACATTACCTTGCCTTCGATTCCAATCCCACAGTCTGCCGCTTGGATCATGCTGACGTCGTTCCCTCCATCACCTGGAAAATGTCACTGCAATATTCAGCTCTTCAGAGGTTTTACTCTCCCAGCCTTACCAGTATTTTAGAAAACTCTTATGTATCTTTACATTCTTACAATTAATCTATGGATTAGGATTAATTACTTTAGCAATCAAGACTTTTTCCTGTGGAATAAAGATGACAGCCGCACCCTTCTCACACAGCACTCTCTGCTGCCGTAATACGCAACACCTGCCTGTTGATAAAGGAGGCTCTGGGTTTGTTTCACATCTTTCTCACTGGAGCCATCTACTGATTACGTTTATTACAGATTTCTGCTACTGCAAATGAAGATGGTGCCAACAGTTACCTATTGCACACGTGCGTTTTCCAGTGTGGTGCTGTAACAGTTTCACGATGTGAGCTTTTTGGGTGGGAGAACACCGGCAGCACACCACAGCAGGACACTGACAGGCCAACTCTACAAATTCATGCTCATAATACTTCAGACAGACCTAAGGATAAAAAAAATACACTCGCATTTCGTTATGATTAGATGCTACTACATGTAGTCTAACAAAAACACACAGTATAAAGAACTCTTCTATGAAGTTTGGCTTGCACAACTTCAGAGAAGCCACATTCTCCTGACTGTGGCTTTATGATTTTAAATTGACATTCTCTTTCATTTAGAGAGCCAACACGCTCTGGAGAAGAGACAACACTAAATAAAGCACGCTGTGTACCAACTCATTCTGTTATGAAGCAGGAGACCAGAGAAGCACTAACATTTGCCCATCTAGAACATATATCCCCTAACTGGCACTCACTGAAAAACAAAAGTATCTCCAAGGACAACGCAAAGCATGGGCAAGTATTGGAAAAAGACACTGATGCTTCACTTTTTGAACGTAAGCATACAGTCAAGTGTAATTTAACAGAAACCAAGTTCTTACCTCAAGTGAGTCCCCAGATATCACCAAGGCACAGTCATGCTTCCTCCTAAAGGCATTTAGTTCTAAGTGAGCCTCTCCTCGAGTGGTAACCTTCAATTAGAAAAAAAAACCAAACCAAAAACAACCAAATCACTCAAAAGATTTTGTGATAGTCTTAAAAAACCCCTGCCTAAATAAGTCAGGGTTTGAGAACTCATATCCAGAAGTCCATGGTTCTCCAGCAACTGATTTACCCCAGTGCAAGGCCAATATCCATGGGATGTGACTACAAGCCCCAAGTCTTACAGAGTGAAAAAGTAATCCTCAGACAAGGAAAACCTATGTGGTCAGCTAACTCACAGAAGGAAACCAGGGCTCCAAGATTAATGGCATTAAAATATCTGAAGTTCAAGCTGACCTGAGCCTTTCTGTCTTGGCAGGGCTAGAGAAAAATAATGGACAAAAACCCCAGGCACACTCCACAACTTCTGCTTGTTAACCGGTACAGTATGTTCTTAGAATAATGCAAAATGTCCATACAAACAGTTCCTTCGATCTGGGTAAGGAGACATGGATTTCAAAAGGCACGTAAAAATGCTCACTCTTACTAATCCTTTTGGATCTTGCATGAGAACACAAGCCCGATCAAGCGGCATAACACAAACGGACTACATCACAACAGATCTTTTTATTTACATAATTGTTGTTTCAGAAAGGGCCAGCTGTGAAATGAAAAATAAAAAAAAGTCAAAGGATACCAAATGTGTTTTGGAAGGTTTTGAGTTTGAACACAGAACATGAAAAATTTAAGTTCTAACCAGGCTTTGAGGAGACTGACGGTTTTGTTTTTTTTTCCGGCAAAAGACCGATGTATTTTAGAGCTATCACACAAGACAAAGCTCCAAGCACAGAATAAAACACAAACTCTGATTAGACTGCTATTTTGGCTCTGTCAGCACGTTGATTAAATAACTTCTAAAACACGAGTCTTAGTCACACTGAATGTGAATTTTGCCTTTGCCCACTACTACCCAGAATCAGATGCAGTCCAAAAATGCTTCTCCCTCCAGATGCGCTTTACTACACATAAAATCTGAGTTACATTAAAAAGCCCCTGCAAACAGGAAAACCCATACACGTGCCCCAGTTCGGAGTCCTTCTCCTCCTTCCCCACAGTTAAACATGTAAAGAGAAAGCTCCTTGTCTGCCAGCTGCTGGGACCCTCGGATGGCACCAGCCCGTCACAAACCTTCAGCATTCACAGAGGTGAAGAGATGCCAGCACTTGGTGCACCCTGAGGAGCAGTAACTGCCCTCTCTGTTCTACCTTCCTCCTAACAGAGGTATTTTTTTTTAATTTGTAAATACCTCTAGAACAACCTGTCAGTTAATTTCATTAGAAAATGAAGCAGCTGAGACTTCTCAGAATAGAGTGTTAAAAACGCCTGGTTTTAGGAAGCCCAAGTAGTAAATAAGGTTTTATTTATTAATTTATAACCAAACCAGAAGTGTTAAGAGCGCTTGCTATTTTCTTACATTTTTCCAGTAGTTATTTCTTTGCAACAAATAGAGCCACAGAAGTAATTCTGTGTAAATCCATTTCCTAACTAATTTAAAACTTTACGTACTCTAAGTTAACACAGTTTTTATGCTGATCTTTTATTACCAGTCGAGGTAATGAAAATAAAAATCTGACTCAACTAAATAGATTTTCTCCAGGAAAACTTAATTTGTGGTGTTACAACATGGAAAGGTCAACAAAAATTGATCTGAAGTTTTATCAGAAGCATTAATAATTTAATTGCAAATAGTAGTCTGCAGGGCCCAATTTGCCATTCTGATGCTTCAGAAGAAACTACATTTACATGTAAATTATATTCATATAATTATTTCTGTAGGTGCAAGTGGCTCATTTAGAGCAAACACAGACATATTATGTCTGATCACACAGCATCAATCAAAGTCTGGAAAAATCTATTTTGGTTTGGCTTCAGCAGAGTTGATGCAATGCAAATATAACAAAAATATAGAGAAAAGGATATTCTGTTTACCCTTCTAAAATAATTTTAAACAGACTGTTTAGAAAATGCAAATACATATCATGATATGCAACAAAATTCAGATTTCTCATACTGATTCGAACCCTGTCTATACAGTGGATGTTGGCATTGCAGTTCAATTCAGGGTTACTGCTGCCTGAGTCTGAAGAGTTGTCTTAATGAAAATGCTAGAACAAGCAAGAACCCTGATCAGATAGCCTTAATTCCTGGACACTCTCTCCTACTGGCTCAGCACCTCCCACAGACCCCTCTCCAGCATTATTCAGACCTACCTGACTACATCTCTTGTGCAAGTGAAGAGTGTAAAGTGCATGTTGAACCTGTGTCACCTGAACCTGGCTATAAAAACTTCTGTAGCATATCAGCCAACCTAGAAAGAAGCACCCTTAAACAGAAGCAAGGCTGTGTCATCCTACATCCTTGAGTGACAGCCAAAGTTCCTCTCTCTTGACCATTATTATGGCACTCAGTACAATGACCCATCAATTTTCAACAATCAGCCAACTACTAATCAAATAAAGCAACATTGTTATTAGCTGTCCTTTGATGAACCAACCAAAAAATTGGCACTATACTTACAGGTCTGAAAATGTGAATATCTTGAGTCCTAGACACTAAGTGAGAACTTTTTGCAATGCAAGTTGCTGTCTCCAGTTTATCTCCTGTTAACATCCATATCTGCAAAATAATGGAACAGTTTACTCCACTGGACATTAATGGGTCTGTTCTCCAGATCTAAATGACATCTCCTTCCAGCCTTTTCCTGGTACCTTTTGGGATTAGATTACCAGAGAAAATATACTGACATGTGAATTTTAAAGTAAAATTAATAAGCAGTTTATGCTGTAATAACACACAAGGCAGAAAAGAACTGTCGTTATGTCAGGCAGCTCCATTCTTCTTCCATTCTCACAACAGCCAATGTCTCGATTTACACAGCGATGAGGTGAAACTCGTGGGAAACCCATGGGCATAGCTGAACTGCAGGGCAAGCATAACATTTTCCTACAGCCCTGATACTACCTTGATCCAAAGCGTGCAGTGAGGATGCAGACAACTACAGGAGAGGTAACATTCGTCAGCAAAACGATGCGACCCAACAGCCTGTGACCTTAAGGATCTACCAGGCAGCAGCAGCCAAGCAATGAGACTGCGTATCTTGGAGGAAGAGCTACAGTCCCAGCACTCCAGAGAGATCCTGCCCGCTGCCCATGCAGAACTGGGATGAAGGCATTAAAGTTTAAGGAGTAAGGCTGAGGATCTATCTGTTTGTAAAGTAAGATGGGTCTCTCCCTCAGCCCCTTAGCACCAAGAACACTGAAGGACCTCTGGATGAAATACCATTAGCCCTAGCCCAAACAGAAAAGACCACACAGCAAGAGTGACGTAAGCTGCAGGGGTTATGATGGGATAGTTCCTACAGTACCAGTTGCAATTTTATTAAACTGTAAGTCTCTGTCTCCCTCTTTTCCTGTACATCTCAGGTACATCCTTCTCATTAGTGTCCATGTGGGTCAATGGATGGACAAGAGACTCATGTTTTCTTGTCAGTAACCAAGTAATCTACAATTTTATGACCTACCTACAGCCACTGTTGCGTTTCCAGCCTACTATAATGATGGGTGTAATTAAAGCCAGAACAGTTTTAATGCTCTGAAATCCTAGAAATAATTGTTAAAAAGACCAACTAGAAGTTGTGACACTGTTCTATACTATTTGTAGCAGGATACCTAACAGAATTGACCATATATAGAAGAAATATCAAGGGCAAATGAGAGCGCACAAAGTCCTAGTAGATGAGTACTTTGCACTAGTCACACTACTAGAAAGCAGTTTGATGTAATCATAAGGCTTTAATCCATACATATATTTTTCTAATTGCACACACCACTGTATTACCAGCTAATTCACCTGAAAGCTTTTGGGGAACAGGAATTAATTAAAACCAGAATAACAGAACAGCAGACATGGGAAGGGGCCTCTGGAGATTATCTAGACCAACTGCCCTGCTCAGGCAGCGTCAACTACAGCAGGCTGCTCGGGACCACATCAAGACAGTTTTGAACATCTCCAAGGATGGAGACTCCACAAATTCTCTGGTAGACTTGTTCCAGTGTTTGAACACACTCAGTAAAAAATTTGCTTTTTATATTAAGTAGAACTTCCTTTACTTCAGTTAGCATCCATTCCCTCTTGTGCTTTCACTGTGCACCACTGGAAAAAGCCTGGCTCTGTTCTCCTTGCACCCTCCCTTCAGGTATTCATAGACACAAGTAAGTTCCTCCTGAGCCTGCTGA
>NW_010422292.1:32844-44881 GCF_000710305.1 Buceros rhinoceros silvestris
CTGAACTTCACCCTCTCATAACTACTGTGGATGGCCAAGGCTGCCCCCTCAACCAGCTTTCGCGTGCCTGACCAATTCCTCCTTGTTTGTAGTATGAGAACTAGTAGGGCACTTCTCCTTGTTGACTCCCTAATCACCTGTCTCAGGAAATTACTGTCACTGCACTCCAAAATTCTCCTGGGATGCTCGTGCCTGCCTGTGTTGCCCTTCTGGTAGATACTGGGGAGGCTGAAGTCCAGCACAAGGACCAGCATGTGCAAACATGAGGCTTCTTCAGTTGTCTGAAGAAGGCCTATTCTGCTACTTCTTAATCAGGCAGTCTGTAGCAGACACTCACCATAATCTTCTCCACGTTGGTCTGCCCATTGAGTCTAGCCTGTAAATTCTCAACTGGCTCATCATCTGTCCCAAGGCAAAGCTCCATGCATTCCCTCTCCTCTCTCATGTTAAGGGTGATTTCCCATGCTTGCTGCAAAGCAAAAGAACTTATCCTCCTTCTCGGGCTAAAAACCCCATGGCACCTTGTTGAGTCTAACAAATGCTAAGTCTCCACACATTTTCTGTGCGGTTTGACACTCTGGTTCAAAAGCAAGGTGTAGCTAATCTTGCCCACTCCCCTCAGACAATGCTCTAACCTTTACTACAAACCCTCTTCCAGATAAATTTACTTCTAAATGTGCAATTAACAGCTGTCTAGAGTAGCTTGCCTATGAACAAAACACAACACAAACTCTTGTGCAAAGCTTTTGACGCTGTCCCTTTTTTTCAAAGGGGACACTTGAACAAACTCCAAGGGCAGTTCTGAATTCTAGTTCAAACAATTCACATTTTGATCTTTGCTGAGACTTCTGGTGAGTGCCAAGCCCGAAAACACCGTAATCATAACGATCTCGTGCCAACCTCATTTAGTGTCAGCTGGGACAGATTACTGTAGACAGTTGGGATAAATGACTGGGAGTCACATACAGTTATCCACTGGTAGTTTTCCTACAGAAGTAAGCTTAAGATCAATGAAATCTGTGGTGGACAAGGGACCTGCACACCCAACACCTTGTTGGTTTCTGCTAGCTCAGGTCCAGAATGTGCTTCAGGTCTCAGCATTTTTCTTACTTTGAATGAACCCGAATATCGACAATTATTTCATGTCTTGTAAAAAAAAAAATTGTTAACCTGTTACATCAGCAGTATGTGTTTACTACCTTAATTCCAGCATTTCTCAGCATCTCTAGAGTTGGTCTAACATCTGCTTGCAGCTGATCTTCTACTCCAGTGAGACACAGCAATTCCATTTCTCGCTCCAAACTCTCGACAACAGCGGCAACCTTCAGGTTTCTATCATGTATGCTTAACTTGGCTTGGTTATACCGACTCTGTTTGCACAAACACAAAACCACTTAAGAGTTTGCAAAAAACCACTTCATGAGTTTATGACTTGTAAAATACATGTTCAGCCTACCAATCAGTTATAATACGGATTCATTAGGCTAAATGCTTGTCTTTAATCTTGTTCTTAATTGAAGATATTTTAAAGAGTGAACTGTACTTTATGCCCAATGCTATACATGCTTTTTTCTGACAAGTCTCCTCAAGAGAACGCCTTCTGAAGAACTACAGAGAATTGGGCACCACAGCATCTAAGCAAGAACTGCCCTTATCTTTGAGAACAAGCACATTTTTCTGGTCATGCTGAAGCTACAGAATTAACAGTGCTCCAGCTGCTGGGAAAACTCTGTCCAGTTGCGTAATAAAGCAAAACAGATTCCTGTGTATAACTGCAGAACGGTCACTAACAAATGACAGCTTCTTGAACAGGTATTTTAAATACCCTCTTTTTTGCCACCCTAATAGCACAAAAAAGAGGAATGTCCCCATTGAAGTAACTCAATACGGTGAAGCACAAGATCACTCCGTTCCTTCATACCTCAAAATCTTGATACTGTTCTTCGGTCAGTGATTTTTTGGCAACAACCAGTGTACGCAGTCCTTCTCGTGCCATGTTACCACACTGAACAGGCCAAACCACAGGAGAGTTATGCACACAGTCAACCGTATGTACATGTTCTACACTCTGTGCTAACAGGGGTATCTGCACCATAACCTTTGGTGTTTCTTTAGACTCCTAGATTATTTTGGAGAAGCCACAGACTAAAAAGCAACTATACTTCAGAAGTGGTTTGCCATTAGTAAGCCAATTAGATTTCTTCTCCCAGCTTAAGAAAGTCTTTGAAAGCTTTGAAAGTCTTTGAAGCTTTAAAATAAAGTAAAACTGTTTTTGAGGCATGTTACAGAGCTGCATCCTCTTTTCCCACCAAATGCACCCCTTACTAGAAAAATATCCACACATTTAAAAATAGCCAGGGACTAGCATGTCTGAATGAAAAACAAGGCTGCCCAGTGCAAAACACTTATTGATTTGACCTCATAAAGCTAAATAAATTAAACAAGTATTTTACAATTAATTGTGCATCATTATCGCCAAAAGTAATTTTTATGACATTTTGCTAGGTCTTGAGGGAGTTTAATTTATTCATGTCCCCGAATAAATCAAACTGCCCTGCAGCACATATTGATTCATATTGCCAATACCATTATGAACATACATGGTGTAATCATTGTATTAACATATTGTCTGTATGTAGGGTCAAAATAAGATGATTGCTGGTACCCACTCGAGCCACACAGAGAAAAATATTAATTAGTCCAGAAATTCAGTCACTAGCTACTTAATATTAATAAATGCGGCAAAAAACTATTTCAACTTGGCTGCAACTCTTACTGAACTTTGTAACTCATAAACATAATTCAACGCAGAATTTGATAAAACAAGGGCATTTCAGGATAAATAGGTTTATAGCAGAATACTTCCCAGAAGTAATTAGGTTTTATGTGAAAGGGCAGTCAATGAAAAACAAATTTCTTTGGTTTAAGTTGGAACATGTTCTGCTATGTCTACCAGCTTTGCTTTTCCTGTGGGTTATTCATGAATTGGAAATAATTCCAATCCTTAAAACCCCTTCAAGATACATGTAACTGGACGTCAAAACTCATTACTGCACCAGCTCAGGCTCTCCTTTAAACCCTTTCCAATAATACTTGATATTTTGATTTTAAGTTTTCAGTTTTTACAAAATTTTTATCTTTATAAATGTCGGTTGTGTTTCTTACCTCTTCTTCTAACCAATCATTGTACTGTACAATAGTGGACATTGCAACATCTGCACCCTTCATGTAAAATGTAATTTCTCCTGAAGATTCATCCTAAAATTTTACCAAAAAAATTAAATTGAAAAAAAAAAAATCTGTTTAAAGTCAAAACAATTACCTACCAATAATCTAATTATCTTTTGAAGTAACCAGTGGATTATAATTTTCAAAGGTGAAGTACCTTGCCAAGAGATGGCAAGTTTTATTACTTGCTGTTACTACTTCCAAAGACATCTCTGACTTCATCGAGATGCATATACTCTGCTTTCTCATGTAAGAGGACGAGCTCTAACTGGAGCCAATGTGAATAACAGATTCTCCGCATCCCTGAACTGCCCATCTAAGTTTTAAAATATCACTGTTACATACCCTCCAACTACTGTTTTCTTTCTTTGGTGGCATATACTATCTAGCACATACCAGAGAGTTTGCTCTTTATCTTTGAATTACCTACGTAATTGAAGATTTACAAATGACTTGGTGTAAATGCTTGTTACAGAAGTTTTAGTGATGAAACATTCATTGCACAGTCAGAGAATTCACACGCAGGCAAATATAATCCAAATCAGGAGTTTCTGAGCCATTGTCTGTCTGGAGAACTGGATTAGTCTGGTCTGCAAGGTGCTCAGAATGGCTCTGAGCATGTCTCTGCTAAACAGGCTTTTAGTGCCAACCTCACCTAATGACATACAGCCTTGCCAAGGCCTCTGCAGACCTCAGCATACACACACTCTGCCTGAAGTATTATCACCTGCAGCTGATGGCACATTTGGCTTGTCATCGGGGCAAATAAAAAAATGGGATGAGTTTCACACCTGTTTAACTGGGACTTGGCACTGATCTAACCATCTAACAACACTGTGTTCTGCTACAGGGTCTGATTTTAGGTAGGGAGAAGGTAGAAGTATGTAGCATGGATAGCTTAACATTTGCAGATGTTTAAACCTTCCTTTTAGCATGGTGGTGGGGCTTCCTTTCACCGGTGGTTTTAATGCTGATTATTGTGCTCCCAGCTGGGCATACCCAGGAGCCAACTAAGCTGGTAACTCTTAGACCCTGTGGGGTGGGCTGTGTGTGCACATTGGTTCAGATGTCAGCACTGGTCTGGAAAAACAGCACCACTACTAGTATGGAAAGATGCTAACTACTACAGTAAGAAGTTTTAGCCGTTAGTTTATCCTGTGAAGAGGCAACATATTTTGTATGCAAGAAACAGATGGAAAATTAAAAACAAAGGCTTAAAGGCAACTTGCAGCATCGGAAGCTAAGAGTGAAGAAGTGACATGAACATGGCCCCATATAAGAGCAGAGTTTATCGTTTACAAAGCTCTCTGCAACATCAAGGTAGCCTGATTTTTCCACAAGTGCTTGCCTAGTATTTCAGGTGTACCCATGTCAAAGTTTCCCATTTGAAAATCACGAAACACATTCCCTGACGGATCAAGCTTCTATTTAATTTTACAAAAATAAACATTCAGTAAAAGCAATTTTGAGAAATAAAACCCAACACCTCGAAGGCTCCCAAAATTACCCTAACTATGATCCCCATGCGCTTGCTCTCAGAAGTGAAGGGGAAGATCTGCAGAATATAGTAGGTCAGAATGTGTCCCCCAGGGGTCTTCAGCTGCATCGACGTCAAGTCCCTGTTAACCAGAGTGAGACCAACGCTCTCTGTCCACTGCACCAGAGCTACCTAAAGAGAGGAAAGAAAAAAAAAAAAAGAGAGACACATTTAAGTGTGAAAGGTCTGTTATACTATGGTATAAATTAGGCTAAAACCAAACAACTATTGCTCGAGTAGAAGTCTAAACTCTTCCAAGAATCTAGAAAAAAGTGGGACGAGCAATAGACTGAGTACGAAGTTTCAATACATCGAGTATTTTCCTTCAGACATCTTACAAAAGTTCCTCTAAAGAATATCAAAACTTACTTGAACTTCTTCCTGAAAATGACACAACCCCCGCGCCAGATACACATTCAACAATACTTCAAGGACATCCAGGAGAAATTATACAAAACCACAATACAATTTTGTATCGATGACATCGCTACATAAGGAAGATGTTCTCGGCATATTTTAGGAAAACTGCTTTACTGTTAGTTTATATACAAACCATATTCCATATCTGAATGGGAAGTTTCTGATTAAAAAAAGAGAGTTATTCTCCTCCTCAATTCTACTTTCATTTTTCCAAATGCTAATCATTATTGGAAGCCAGATTTTTGAATGACTAGAAAGGTAATGACAATGAAGTTCAAATAATTTTTATGGAACCTGCCTCTGCTATTAATCTCAGGAAGGAAACAAAAATAAGAATCAAGCAGTCTGAACCAAGACATGCAAGTACAAAAACCCTGGGTAAGTTCAACAATCACGATGACTAATGCTCACTAAGAATTTCACCCACAGTAAGTAAATCACTGCAGCTCCTATGAAAACTTAAAATGGAAAAACAAAAGTGTGAATCCCTAAGAACCCCTGGTAGTGCCACCTGCGTAGGCATCACCAGATGAAACTACAGCAAGACGTGGTTACAGAAGAGAACAACACACTTTGAAAAGCACCAGTTTAAAACCTCAAAAATCACAGGAAGTCTTTTTAGAGACATTTCTTCTTCAATAGAAGTATCATACAAGCTGTAAATGATCCAATACTGCCAAGGTTATTTTTCAGTTTTCCCAGTGAAAGGCTACTCTTACATTCTGCCCTGTAAATTGCATCTTTCCCCTAACACCCCATCATCTCCTGTGCGTCCTTTTGCAGCCAGGACTTCAGGGTTCTGTAGTTGGTGACTCACATCTCTATTATTTCGTTTATGCTCGGCTTCACCTACCATGTAAATTAGCATTTTGCAGCACAGTTGTTTTGGATTGTTATACCTGGCCTACACACAACTGCATATGTATTTTTTTTTCTTTTAAACTGATCAGTGCAAATACCATAGCAGAAATAGACCCAACAGTCAAAGAGATGCCTCATGGCTGGTGTGGGCAGCTCTCCTCCACCCCATCCAGCAGTTTGGGAGTTCTCTCGCAGTTGTGCTGACAGCTTTTCCGGAGGCAAGCTATGAACCTGACCGCTTAAACAGAAATGTGACACATGTAAGTAAAGGCTTTGAAGGTTTTGGCATGTATGAGGGACCAATTTGTAGGGATGGAAATTGTGTAATCTAGTTTTGCTGCTTTGGAAGAATTCTCCTCTAACCAACCTTCATTTACTTCAGAGTATTTAAGAGCACCTTCACCTGGGACAGCATCATCTCCTTTCAAAATCAGGTGGCTGCGTAAAGACAATAGAGGTTACAGGAGAGGTATTTTGAAGTTAAGGCTGTTGATTTGGAAACAGGGAAGAAGCAGTGAGATTTCTTTTTCCCACTGCCTGAGTGTTCCCAGCAGTTTCAGTCTGGATTGTTCAACAAGAACTCACATATGTTTCTAATCCACACCGGTTTGTTTATATTTATAAACAATGGTTTGGTAACTACCCTTTGCAGTCCATCACTTTTCATCGAGAAACTTCATACTTAAAATAAAATTATTAACTTAAACCCACAGCTTGATCATGTGCAAAAGCTGCTGATCAATATTCAAGACAAGCTATGGAGTAGTTATTCTTTGTGGGTCTCGAAGGTCATGAAAGTGATGGTTTTATGCTACTGAGTGATTTGCTTTTCACAATACATTGACAAAACAACACAATTAGTCTTGCTTCAATAAGCACACACAATAAAATGAATTAAACAATACAACATGTCTTATACATAACAGCTTCACTTTTGTAAACACAACGGCTGCTTCACTAAGAGCGTATCATTTCCCTGCCTGTTTTTAAATGATTGGCTTTGTATCCTTGTAATTAATTTTAGCAACTCTGTTGTCTCTGGACAGAAACATTGGAATTAAATTACTGACCATGCTTTAAGGTAGTATTTAAATATTCAAAATCCTGGAATTAGAAATGCTTGAGAATATAACAGTGTGGGACAAAGTATAACCAATAAATAGCTGGTTTATGAGAGTAAGAAGTCATTAAAAATCGTGACAGATCAATCTCTCCTGACCAAGGGGAGCAAAGGTCTTCAGAGGCTCCTGTTCATAGCATGCCCCCGAACTGCTTGGGTCTGTGACCTCTGAACCCCACTGCTTTACTTCCTTAGTTTATACCCTTTTATGATTGTTCATTACATTACGGTAGCAGGCTTCCTACAGATGAGCCGGACTCACAGCTACCACCGCCAGGTCGGAATTGTTTTTTCAGGGGCTTCTCGGTGAATGCGTATTGTTTGCTATGCTACGGCTGTAGAGGACAAGTGACAGACAAAAGAAACGTCCCACTCTTTCAGAGAAAATGAAATATTGATCACTTATCATAAGGAACAAAGGGCCTGGCATAAGCAGGGTTCACATTATGAATACAAAATCAGTTACTTATCTCAGGTTACTCTAACAATAGATAAATACATATTTAATGATTAAGGTACCTACTTCTAAATGTGCATACTTTGTTATGGTTCTGTTTTATCAGTATATACGGATGCACACATACAGGCACAGATGGGAAGAGTTCCAAATTAATTCCTCAAGTCAACTCATTAAGTGTAGTCTGTCAACGTGTCGCTAAACTGCTGCTTATACTTTCCCACGTGGAACAGCGGTTTATACTTACACACCGTTCTCTGCTCTTTATACGCTATGGGGATACCACGCGACATCACATACAGCAACAGACAACTGTGCGAATGACGCAAAAGGCTGCAATCAAGCCAGCTCCATAAACAAAATCTGAGAGACCAGAGTTGTAATGTCGAGGAAGAACAATGCATAAAACTGGTTAAGTCTGTTAAATGATAATGTTGCATATTAACCAAACATGTTGTGATAGGTCAGTGCTGAGGTTAAACAGAAAGCATCAATTGAACCATTTCCCTAAATAAAGCTCCAGGGTGCAATATTCAAAGCACTTTATTCAATAAAAAATGCTTTTAAAATGGTACTTTGGTGATTGGGAAACATTGGCATCATCCGTCAACCTAACTGCAGGAAAGTTCAATAAGCTAAATAATGAACCATTTACATTATTTTCCTTAGGCTCCAGTGATTTGCAAACATTGCATCAATAGAACTCTTAAAAAAATTATGATAAAGATCTGCTAGTCTTTCAACTCTTAAGGCTTTTTGCTGTCATGCTGCAATTTTTATGCTGTTTAAATGTTTTTTGTAGCTTCATCTTTTTATAAGACTCCATTTAGCATCAATTTCTCGTTATATTAACGCATATTTTTCAATATGATAATTTTACTAGTGTTTCAAGCGTTATCTTTGAGAAACAAAAAGGATTTAATGCTGTTTGTTCTACAAAGTAAGATTTTCACTATCATATGGTTCAAATGTATGAGTTGAGATGATTTAAAAAAAAATCATTATTAAAGGCTACCCGTGCTTTCTCTGCCTTGAAGCACTAAGTTTCTTCGTTGCTGATTTCCTCTTCCACTTCCCTTTCTGCCCTGAGTCCCAGTGCTGTCGTATCAGCCCTTTACGACCTTTCCTTTCCTCTTTCCGAGGTCAAATTCCCTACTGTCATCCAAGGGCACTACTGGCATAATTCTCCGGTCTTACAGCTGTTTCCTTTGGCAAATACGAGGGGGCAATTGCTCTTTATGGTTAATGTTTTCAGGGTCCAACTAAATGAGTTAATTTACAACAGCCCATGAGGAGAGAAAAGCAAGCGGAAAAAACCACTCCCATAGTGTCTCTCAACTGCACGTCTCTTCACCTGCTTTAGTCATACCTCTGCCGTTAAAGCAGGGTGTTTACTAAACCCATACCTGTCATCTTACCTCCTCAGGCAGACACTTGCTCGTGCAGTCTACTGCTACCCTTAGTAACACCTCACAGGCTCGTTCCACTCACCTATTCAGCGAATATCTGTGCAGATGAAAACTTGTACCCATGCAAAATGTGAGTCAAACATTACACACTGACACTAACACATGACATTCACAGTGTACCTCCGGCACAAACAAAGGCACCTCCAGCGTTCTCACGTCGTAATGCAGATCAACCCATGCTACAGACCACCCCACCACATACAGTGGTACGGATTATTGGTTCAACCCGAAGAGCAGCATCTCAAACCCTGCCTAGAGTTTATTTTTAAAACCATCCTGACTGCCACTTTCATTTCTGAGAACCAGCCACTTCTTTATATTCTACAATCCTTTGACCCTATGAACTGTTTATAGCACCTGAGATGCCTACTGGTTTGGTGTTAGATGAAGACAGACTTGATTTTATTCCTCACATTCCTACAAATACTTGTTGTAGACTTGTTACGGTCAGCAATTACAGCTGGCAATTTGAATTTCTGAGGTTTTGTTAGCATTACAAGTGGTGATAGAGTAGACAGAAAACCAAATGTATACAGGAAGAGCAGGCTAAGCTGTGGCTAGATGAGTTTTGGGGAAGAAATACTATCTTGTATGAGATTAAATTCTATAGCTAGAAAAAAATGTCCAGGCTTTCAGGCACGCACTCCTTCCTTCACACCTTACAACCACCTTGTTTTGGTTAGGTCTAAGCTACTATGGCTACACCACTAACTGTACACCCAAGCTTCAGACACGGCTACAATTACTTTAAAACAAAGATGCTCTCAAGCTGCTCACTTTCAAAGGCAAACCAAGCTTGAAACACTTAATTTCTGCATTTTAGTGTATCAGGCACATGTAGGTTTTTAGTAAGTGAATGGGCTATAAGTATTTTTATCCTTACTTTGCAGTATCTTGAATCTTGAGTTTTGCCCTTCTCTTCTACTATCTTTTTAGATTGAATTTTAGACCATCAATTTAGGCCCCTAAACAGGATTACTTGGAACAATAACCCAAATCCACTGAAAGAAGGGGGGTTTATTTAAAATTTCAATGGAAGTTGAATACATGTCTTTATTGCAATGGGGTTTCAGATCTGTGCTACACTTGACGCAATTTTGACTGAACCCTGAAGATGATGAAGCTGCCTAGGGTTAGCAGCTCAAAAGCTTTTCTACAGGAGAATTAGAGGTTTGGGTTTTTTCCCGTTAAGAATCTATGCATCCCACGAACTGGTAGTGTCTCTGAGGTACCTGGTTGGACATCACTCAAAGCAGTTTCATGTATATGCTGTGATTCATACACGGACTAATGTTCTGAGAATACACCCAATAACTTGAATTGCAATAGTCAACACAGAATTGATCCCAAAGACTTCACAGACCTTTTAGTCAAGTAATTTTAAACACTTCTATGTAACACAGGAACACCAGATCTTTCCTACAGCTGTAGGGGAAATAAAACCAGATTACTGCTAATTCTAAAGCAAGCCAGCCCAAACCACTCTTCTATCACAGTTCTGCTCCTTTTTAGCTTAGCTTATCCTGTTCTTTACGAGATGATATTTTCTTCCCCTTGTATACTAACCTCATCAGGGCTGGAAGCCTGGTAAGCTCGATTTTCATCACTGAAGTCCTGATCCACCTCTGCGTATTCTGTTTCTCCAGACACACCCGCCCGGGATTCATACACTGGGGTCACGTTGTGGCACAGCGCAATGGCCTTCACTGCTTCGTGGATACGGCTGCTGACGCTCTTGCGGACTTTGGGCGCAGATGCTTGAGGTTTCCTAGAAGGTGTTGAGCTCGTGCTGTTCCCGCTGTTCTGAGAGTGTGCCTTTAAGACCCGACACAATGAATAGTAAAACAAGTTCAATAATGGAAACGATACGTGATCACTAACATATCTATCTGATTGTTCCCTTTACAAAGGCTGATAAGTGATAAGGATAGTAACCATTTATTTATTTTATAGAACCTGCTGTTAACTTGGTTTGTGATTCATAAAACCCCTCAACTACTCTGCGGTACAGCTGGTCTGTAACTGTGGGTTCACCAGCTTCATTTGTAGTCAGATTTCAGTAACAAAGCCTGCGGACAACCGAACAATGCGGAACGAAAACAAGTACGCAGTAAAAGGTGTGAATGGGCTGGCTGGATTCTCCAGAAAACCCTGCTTCTCCCCTTCCGAATCTGCCTTTTTCAGTCATCTGGCACAACAGTCCTTTAATTAGGACCTAAAATTTAATTAGTCCTAAAATTTACATTCTATGAATTGTTTGTTAAAAAGTAATTAATCCAGGAACCAATTGGATGAGTTCAGAAACACCAAAACAGAACTGTAGTGGTGGTGGTTTGTTGTCTCTTCATCATTTGTACAGTCAGAGGCTGGAAACTCCAATGCTGTTAAATCGAAAAAGATCTTTTCTTTTAAATCTTCACCCAAACCTCTATATTTTAAAGATCACCACATTGGTATGGAACAAAACAACAAAAGCAAGTATCATTGCCAAGTATAAATATTAGGAGTCACTAAAATACAAATGTCGATTTAATTTATAAATTTAATGACACATTTGTGAACTAGTGCAGTTTGTATGCTACTGCTGCAGGATGAAATTTGTCCTCACAAGAATGAAATAACCTACTCAAATATTCGTGCAAAATAATAGTGTGACACATATCTGAAGGTCACGTTACTGCTGCATAACCACTAAACTAGAAGTATTTTAAGTTATCCTTCAGAAATGCTCAGGCACATGAGTGAATTAATATTTTAAGAGGAAGTATTGTATGTTTATAATTGGCTTAAATTAAATGGGGAAAAGAAAACCCCAACCAAACCCAAGCCAGTACATTAAATACATCAGCAGTGCTACCCACGGCTCTTCAGTTCACGTCAGGGTAGCTCAGAAAACCTCTTCAGAAACCATGCTTTTTTCCTCCTGACTGCACTTTGCTTAACCG
>NW_010422292.1:44965-49515 GCF_000710305.1 Buceros rhinoceros silvestris
GAACCGTGAACGTTCTGCCCATCAAATTACAGTGTTGTCTAATAAAGGGTTTAACTTTCTGCTCATCTGGCACCGCTTTTCAGCTACTGCTTTAAACCTCGGCATTTGCATTCTGCTAGCGCTGATGCCATTACAGCCGCAAATAAATTAAGCTGATTTACTCCTTCTGAATTATGTTATGTTTATTGATGCTTGTATAATTTAATTTCACACAAATTCCATTAAAGATTATGCCCTCTATCACAAAATGCTTCCAGTGGGGAAATATAATCAGGTTATAATAGATTTGTGTGTTACATTAAGATGACAATAGTCTAGTAGGTCCACTGTAATAATAAAACAGAACACAAACAAGGGATAAAATCAATGTCACACAAGAACCGCTGCCTAGCTAACTGGCAGCTTCTATTATCATAGATTAAATAAAAACCTCTCCATACTTTTTCAGACTGAAACAATGGTTTAATAGTTGCTTGTTTTGTTACTGAGGCTCCTTCATTTTTCTGTTTTAAAGAGTTGCTACCAACACACGCATAATTAAAGCATTATTTAAACATCAAGTAGTGTATATAAAGATGCAAAACCCATGAAGTTTCAGGAAAGTTCTTTTCATCATCTACTAACAGCAAACCTAGATTTAGGACATCTTTTCCTACAATTAAGAAAAAAGTGCTTCCCTCATGTTTCTTCTTTAAAAAAATTTCAGTGCCAAATATGTTACAGGTATTAAAACCTTAATTAACCATGGGTACCACTCATTAAATTTTATGGCAAACCAGCCTTAAGCAAGTAGGAATTCCAGGAATCACACAATTCTTTTTGGCTAGTGTATTTATCCACAGAATACAAACCCAGTGTTAATTAATATGTTAATTTATATGCCTCCTCTAGAAGACTGGTGCTCAGTCCCCAAACTGGGTCTGACCAAGGTGTGCCAGCAAAAGACTGTCGGTTAATACTATTTACTGCTGCGGTTGCTACTGCGAATACCCAAACAGCCCCCTATAACACCACGATGTCTGGGTGAGTTTTATCAATGTAGTCAGGGCTGCTGATCTTCAGGGAAGCAGGAGATCTTCCCTACCTCGTTTCCAAGAGATATTACTGCATCCCAGTTCCTGTGCATGGCTGTACCTACTGAAATAGTTATCCAAGGAAAAGGAATTCAAGAAGGGGTTTGTTGATCTGCTTAGATGGGAAATAATACAGAAATGGAAGTTGCAGACTAAAATCTTATGGCACGTGTTGCTTACTCACTGCTTTCCCTCCTGCCTCTCTTCTCAAAAGCTACATCATATTAACTGAGTCCAGCATGGTGTCAAACAGCTATGCTTTAATTTTAATTTTAAGCCAACGAGAAGGGAGTCATAGTTTGAAACACAGCACAAGTGAAGACTCAAATCTGTTGTTGATCCTATAATCCTTTTACAAGAGAAAATGAGGACACAGACAAGCAGGTCAGTCTGCAGACCTAACTGGGTCAGCCAGTCATGTTTGTGCATTCAGGCCAACTACGGAAAAGAACTTTCAGACAAAGTTTTATCATCATTCTGTATGCACCACATGGAAATTGTAGTTAACCTATCATTTATTTCCTCTTCTCTCATTTTTCTTTTTCATTTCAAAGACTAGAAATACAACGTAAAGTTAAAAATCCTGCCTAATCTCAGAGTGGACTCTGGTCTTAGGAAGGTTTGCAGAAAGCTCCCAAACAGTTTACGTACATGGGAGATACAAGTGATGCTCACAGGATTCCACCTTCCTCCTTCCATCCCTACCCACAGACAGGCAGGGAGCCCCAACCCTCCTGCACTCTTCCAGACCAAGCACTCTGACATCACAAGAACCCTTCGCTCTCAGGCAATATGGAGTTTTCCATTTTCTCCTTCCCCAGTTTTATGACGTTTGCAATCATCTTAGTTTTTTTAAAAACAGTTTTTAGATATTCCTTTATTAATTTTATTTTGACAACTTTTTTTTATTTTTTGGTTATGCCAATTAATGTGACTTTTCAATGTCTATTCTTGATGAATATCTTAAAAGATATAATCACTGTTAATCTTGCTCTGGACAATTACATCTAATTTGTAGTCTCAGTAATTAATAGCTTACTCTTGGAGGATTTGGCAGGACAAAGACTGCACTGCACAGACAGGTTAACACAGATTTCTGCTAGTGGAAAATAGAAAACTAAACTCCTTCAGGAATTACGAGGAACTTCTGTATCAAGAGAGAACTACATCCTGTCTCACATTTTTCCCTTTCATCACATCTACAGGAGAGATGAAAGAACTTTCATAGCATCTCCAAGTTCTAGACATAATCAGTAACAACAATGCCTCAGTGCCATTAAAAAAAATGCTCAATATTAAAAGGTAACTTCTGAAGTGAGATACCTGTGAATAAGAGTTTATAATGTGACTCTGAATTTCATCCATTGTGTCTGTTCCATAGGACACCGTACCTAGATGGAGGCGCTTAAATATCATCTCGTTCTGGGTAAGCGTTCCTGTAACAAAGAAGTAGTTTATCACAAAGCAGAAAAAACCCAGAAGCCTTGAGAAGGCCAGCAAAACCCCCAAACAACCCAAACTCTTTATTTTGGAAAGAAGGAATGAATCATGAGTTAGCATCTGTTTAGTGAATTAAAAGAATGGTTGTGGAGAAATATGAGGGTTATACTGGAGGAAATCACTGCTTCCACCTTCAAGCTGATTCTGCCAATGCAACTAAACACACAGACTCAAAAAAAGACAAACTTTTCTCTTCATGTGAAAGACAGAAAATGCAGTACCTGGCTGGAACTGACTCTCCAAAGCCAATGGAAGAGTCTGTACCACGTATCAGAAAATCTAAAAGCAAAAACCCCCAAATCCTGAAATTCACAGAGCTATCTTGCACTTTGCATACGAAGCAGATGTTCTGGCAGACGGGTACATCCAAACATTATCTAGAGGAAGGTGTCACTTCCACATTTGACAGATTAACTCCCTGACTGGAATAAGGCAGAAATCAGTGTTTCAGAGCTCACCTCATGTTTGTGAGAAACTACAGGGTGTCAGTCACAGGCTGACGCTTTGCGTCCACCTCTGTCAGCTAGTCACATCCCTGGGTTTAGAACATATGCGTAACATCATCAAAAATTCACATGGCAAGTAGAACATTCCTAAGGCTGGAAAACAGCCCAGGAGGAAGTGTCTGATCTCTAGAACTAGTTGGAATTTTTTGGTTACTTTATACAAGTGATAAGAAGATTGTTTTGTTTTTACAGCAATCACATAAAACCATGAGAAATTAATTCCTCTCCCTTTAGAAGCTGTACTTTTACTGAGACCTTTCATTAGCTGATTAACTATTTTACTTTAACTATAGACTAGAAAAATCCAATCTCCAGTTTGCACATGAGAAATGTGAAAGTTTCCACTTACAAACATGAGCATCTAAAATCCCCATTTCTTAAAAAAAACCCCAAACCCACCCACTTTGTCCAATAATGTTCATTGCAAGAGATTTCCAAGTAAACCTGCATCACCTTCCTTACCTTCCAGGCATGCTCATACTTCCTCACTGCCCTCAGCTTTGCCAAGCCTTTGAATTAAATCAAACGCTCCCTAGGAGCTGTGAAACTAAATGCTACTCAAGATTTGAGCCAGCAGGCAACTGTCAAACCCACCTCTCACTCGCTCTGTAATTGTTGCCTGCAAAAACCGTGCAGGAAACCAAATTAGCCCTATGGTTATTATATGGAAAGATTATTTCTCCTGACACCATTAAAGCAGCCTGTCTAGAAAGGTAGATAGGCAAAAAACGTGTGTGTTTGTCCACCCCAAGCCCTTCTCAGCAAGCAGAGAAGAAAAGCTTCGAGTAGAAAAGTACTCCCAAAAATTTCTGCAAAAAATAGAGCTCCTTTTTCAGTCACCCGCGTGGAAGTTTCATCATGTGTACAAGTTAAGAATTTACTTCTAAATTCTCCTAATGACTGAAACACCAAAATGGGACACAAACACTCTCAACAACTTGTTTCGAACATTGCATGGTGCAGTGTTATAACTTCCGCAGCAGGTTCTCTCCAAATTTTAGTCTTTTAGCTGAAGACTAATACACCTCGACAAAACAACACATTTGTTACTTTATGGCCCAAAGTGGAAGCGCTTCAAATATCTAGAGGCAGATTTTCCAACATAGCCTACTTTGGGAATGAAAACCCACCCCAACTGAGCGCTCTCGCCTGTACAATGTGGTAAGTACTACAGAACCATTAGTGAGCTTTCTGTAGTTAACAATTCTTTTTCAAGACCTACTTATCAATCCCATGCTTTCAGAACTTTGCTAATATGAAGAGTTATTAAATAAAAAAAAGCTTATTTTAGCAAAGCTTCCAGAAGTTATGTGAGTCAATATATGATCTACTACTACTATTACACAGTCAAACTCTGCTCTGGGATGCAGGTATCACACAAGGAAAATATCCTGTCAAAAAGTTAGTATACAATTGCTGAAGAACAATTTAGCATGTTCTTTAATGAAGCAAGAGCTTTTTTTTTTTCCCT
>NW_010422292.1:49638-68229 GCF_000710305.1 Buceros rhinoceros silvestris
ACAATTGTATCATTAAACACAGAGTAAAGCAGGCTAAGAGGAAATTAATTTCTAAGCAAAAAGTCCTGAAGGCATCATTCCTTGGGTGGCAACAGATGTGATTCACAACAGAGCAGTGGAGGGTTTTTCATTTTGTTTTTGAGAAGCAGATGCAGATCTTTCTGATCCTATATTACTAGACGGCAATTTGGACCAATACCAACAGTCTAAAAAGGCCAAAACAAAAGAGCAAGAAAATGTAGAGCAGAAGAATTAGTAACTTTGAGAAATGGAAAGGGTGAGTAACTTTTCATAAAACATGGGCACTTCCTGTGAGCTGTTTTCTTAGACAGATGAAAAGTCAGTGTAAATGTGAACATTTCTGTGGGAACTTCAAGGGAGATCAGGTCCAGCTCTCTTAATAATTAGACTGTTGGCAACAAATCTGGAGATACAAGTTCTTTAGGTGAACCCTGGAAATAAATATAACCTGGTATAGAATGTAAAAAGTAAAAGAAAAAACTCATGGTAAACACACATAGACTGTCTGCTCGCTCAGCTGCTCCACTTACGAACAGGCCATAAACATAACCAGCACAAAACTTCCACCCCAAGTCCAGCACAACCCATTAAGAACGAGGGCAAAGACAGAGACAGCCCTCGAAGTATATTTATTCTTTCCTGGGCAGAAGGTAACAGTGATGGCAGTTACGAATAGCAGTAGCTACTTCCTCTGCATCTTCCACCTCCCGCGAGGATGACAGCAATATCTAAGAGCACATCCATACTCAGTGGATACACCATGTTATTTTCAGCTGATGAGAGTCCAACAGAAGCCACAAAGCAAGGATTCCTTTGACTGATCTACTTTGAGTGCACGTCTGGAAGCTTCATGGAGGATCTCTCCATCAAAACCTTCCATTCCTTGTCTGCTCTACTCATCCTGCAGCCTTAGTGGTACCGGAAATCAGAGGTAGAGGAAGCGTAAGGGCAACAGCGTGAATACACACCCATCGAAGTGAAGTGAGGAGACATTGTTCCACCACCATTTTTCTTAAGTACACCTCCTCTGTGGTAGCTTATGCTTAACAGATAAAGACTTAATTGAAGGATACCTTAGAAGATTAATTTTCAGAAACAATTATCACTACATACATTACATTAGGCACATATAATGAAAAAGCCCATACACACCAACCTCTAACATAAAGCTTTCTCAGAAAAATCAAGAATCCCATTGCTCTATGCATCTGTTCAACTATTATATCTGTTAAGTATCTCATTTGGTCCAAACGGCCGCTACAATGTTAATTACAGAACTCAAATATAAGTGTATGTGTTAGTAAATAACTACGCTTGGAAGACACCATGCGTTTGTTTTAGCTGAACGCTCTGCTAAGTCGTTGTGAACAGCAGAAGGTTTGCCATCCCACATCCTAGGCAACAAAAATGTTCAGTAAATATTGCCAACTATCTTTATTTTTCTTCCACGGTTAGAATCTTTCTGCACCCTGGAGAGGCTGTGACAGCACACTCGGCTGCCCTTGGAACATGCTGGAAACTGCTCCCCCCGGTAACTGCACCCCCCGCCATAACGGATGACGCCTTTCTGTCAAACTTATATGTGATTCAAGTCCAAACAACATGGCATTTTGGGTAATGGATGCTATAATTAAAATGTGAGTCCTAAAAAACCTGTTGTTTTAGTGGGTGTTTTCAGTAATAGCTTTGTTCTACATGAAGATAAAAACTCCCTAACAAAGGAATTAATGTATGGCTTTAATAGGCTGCACCCTGAGTTAAGTTTTAAAATTTATGAGTTCTCTGCAGCATTGTTCTTTAAACAATGGCATTGTCAAATGCAACCAGTGAGAAGATTAAAGTTCTCCCAGCAGATTAAGTACAAATTATCTGTCCTCCTGTTTCAGCATCATTTGTTCATTTATCACATAACGTCTAGTACTTCTGGTCAGTGTCAATATGCTCTGCATCCTCGCAGTTAACAGATGTCTTCTCTTGTCGAATGAATTACTTTATGTTTCACGCACTGGTGGCCGCAGATGTGTCACTATAGCAACATCATTAATTTCAGATCTTACCGGAAACATGCACTCCAATCAAACCTAATTATACCACATCGCTTTCTTGTCCCACAATAAGGAAACTATAATGCAATTATTGGGATACTTCATTTTCTATTCTACTGTGGCAAATGAGAGAGCCACTGTGATGGACGCTTCTTGTCAAAAAGCTTATTGATGAAGCACAAACCCAATTTACAATCATATAAAGGACTACCTTGCAATTATGTTAGTAATGCAATGCTCCTCAGACTCAACAACTAATTCTCAATCACTTCCAGCCAAGCTTGGACCACAGTTTAAGATTTTTGCAGGTGGTTCTCTGGGTTCCTTTTTATTTTCAATACTGAGAAAAACTTCACCTAGTTTACATTTAACTAGACCAGCCTTCCAGTTCTGCTTTTCAGTAGCACCCACTTAAGAGGGATGGCTACAAAACCAGCTTCTTCCTCCTCTGACAGCCAAGCCACCTTAGCTGGGTAGAAGAGAGTCAACTGGTGCACATGACTAGAACTGCAAACTGAAGCAAGCTTCTCATGAGCAGGCTATAATCTTGTAATGGCCATCATGGATTAACTGTACCCATCCTGTTCACTACCCAACAGCACGTTTCACACTTCTGATAAAATGCAGAATGAGAACAAGTGCATGCAGAGGAGGAAACTGGAAGCAGCTACCGATAAACTCAAGTAAAAGGTACACTGGCTATGTATTTGTCCAGAATTAGAAGTTTAAAATTTGCAGGGCACTGAAGACTAAAAAAATTGAGCAGTGTTTGCAGGCACAACCTGAAGAACATGGTCTTCAAGGTCAGTGTTCTGGAGCTGGTGATGCCTGCTGGACTTCAGGCTTATCGTCACTTACATCAGCTTTCAGCTAACACTCGGCTAAAAGTGCGGAGGGTGAGACCGCTGGCTCTTAGTCCAGCATGTTTTGGAACCGCTGCCCTACAATAGTGCTCTTGTTTTCACTGTTACATCATTAACTTAGAGATTCAGACCTTCCTCCAGAACTCTCCACACTTCAGAGCTCTGAAGAGCCTTGGGGGTTGAATACTAGCAAGCTTCCAAACCACACACAAACGTATTTGCTGGTAAAAGCCTTTTAACATTTGTCGATTTAGGCCCTTTTAAGTGCCCTCTGTGAAAGGCCAGAATACAAGTGCTGCTTCTTAAAATTAAACAGAACTACTGGGATTGCAAGTGGTAAGACGTGGGTTGAAAAAACAGCTTGCTTCTCTGTGGATATGGAAGTCAATGAAACGTATCCTTTCAAAGCTTTATAGATTTAACACAATATTTTTTGCTTTGAAAAACCCAGTATCACTAAATTTTATGTTGACAAGAAAAAACATCTTTAAAGGAAAAAAATTTGGTTGTCCCTCTAGAAGTAGAACTGCAGCAGGTTTTTTGTTTGTTTGTTTTCCTTTTTCAAGCAGTCTTATATTTCTCATACAGCTTGAGGAAAAGATGTCAGCACCTGATCCTTGTGCCTCAGAATACAAGCCGGTCACCAGAGTCAGAACATAATTCCTGCATTATAGAGCTGGGTGAACAAACTGTGAGCATTGTTTTAGCAAGCCTCTAAGGCCTTTCGGTGCAGTCTGAGTAAGCAGAACACCTCAACACTTGAACTGCACTTCCAGTTTCATGTGGTAACTGCATTCTCTATCCGGAAAGTCTGAGAAGAGGATACTGGGTTTGCCTACAAAGTAGTGGTTTAGGTGAATGAACTCTACTGCATTGTTCTGAAATTCTTTTTTTTTTTTTTTTTGAACGTGATTCCCTTTTTCCAAACATACGCTGTAAATTACATATTTCAAGCCTTCAATGAGACAGCACTCAAAGTTACATAAATTATCATGATGAAGTGTGCAATTAAAATCAATAAACAGTTTCAAATAGTATACAATTCATTAGCTAACTGAAATAAAACTTGTTAAAAGAAGAATGGTTCACTTGCTTTGAAGAATTACCACACTATAATTAGCAAAACACTTTTCTACATGCTAAGAAAGAAGGAAGCACTTGTCTTTGTTTTACGAAAGAGAAGAACAGCATTCGGAAATGTGTGTAGGGTAACTTATGTACCTATAGAAAAAAGTGTGTTTTGAAAATGGGACAATACACTAAATTTACATTTCATTTCAAAATTGAGGGAACGAGAACTGCTCTTTGTAACGTAAAGAACAACTAACTTCACGGGGATAACGAGTGTCATTTTGGAGGCTGATCTTACCACTTGGTTTGGAATCGACTTGCTCTCTCAAGGCCGTTTGTAACCGTTACTGTCATACGACATTGCAGTAGAAGTGAGGTGCAGACAAACCAGCATTCCGAGCGCAAAACCAGAGTCCTTTCAGAGTCAGATACACAGTCCTTTTACTCATGCTATCCAGAGTTCTGTTACTATAGCAGGAGTGTTCCCACTGGAACACATCACATCACCATCAAATGCTGACTTCCACGGCTAGGTGCCAGCCTACATAAGCCTATAGGTACTGGTACAAAGTCCTCAGGCACATGCTTAAATTTTACTGAAAAATAAAAATCAGTATCTAAATCTACCCTTACATTAACATATTCAAACATAGAATCAAGTTCAGAAGCATTATAGAAGTCATCACATTTCAGAATTGTAACCTGATATACCTGTTTTATCCGTTAGTAAATAAACTAATCGTCCCAACTCTTCTGGTATGGTGCTAGTTCGAACAACTGTTCCAGGAATATTGTCATCTTTCATAATCATCCACCCATAGGCTGCCTTACCCATGTCCAAGTTCACACGTAAACTGCAAAGGAAATTCATACCATAATCAGTGTGAATATTAGGCAAAGGGAAAGTTACAACCATAACAATAAAACTGTTTTAGGATAAAGCTCTTTTTAGGATACCTGAAAAAAAAAAATTAATCTTAAAACTATATGCAACAAAAGTTTTTGAACAATGCTTGGTCTATGTCAGTAAAGTACACATCACATTAGAAAGTCAGGCTCCATCCCAGACTTTCGGAAGCTGCTGCAATACAAACAAATGCAACACTTTGTCCACCAAGTATTGATATAATTACACTACTGCACTTAGAGGAGAATATTGTACCGACTTTATCAATAAGCCCAGATCACTAGTCGAGTCACAGTTCTGAACTGTTAAAAAAACCCAACACCTATGCTTTCTTTACCATGTCAAAGTACAAATACTTCTGTTCCTCTTCAAGTCACTGTTTTTGAAAAAAACTAATTTTTTCTTTATGAAAGGACAACTGCATTTGTCACCTTCTCCCTCCCACCACCACCAACCCACCGAGTCACTGTCCTTCCCCAAATGCAGTTACAGAAGCTGTCTATGGCAAAAAGCAGCAAAATGCACCCTCAAGTGACAGCGCATGGGCTGGAGCTGCTCCTGCCATCAGCAGTACGGAGCCTTTGGTAGCTCTGCACTAGAAACTGTAATTTGCAGCAAGTTTTACTGCTTATACAGAGAATTGCAGAATCACAAGTATTTTTTTTTCCAGTTCACTCGGTGTCTGCATACTTACTTGTTAATATTTCCATGGCTAAGTCATACAAGAATTAATTGCCCTTGCACTTTGCACTCCTACAGTATAATAAAAATCTTCACTCAGGATGGTGAGAAATAACTTTAATCACATTCCTTTTCCCCCAAATGAAACACTCCAACTCGGAACTCTAAGCCACCTTGTTCTAAAACTTTAAAATGCTCCTTTCCTTTAGCTATTGCTACCGTGTCCAAGGAACGGTGACTGAGGAACACGCAGGCAGACGTTCATTTCTGTTGACTCTGCTGCTACAGAAAGACTGAAAAACCAGCTAGGAAAGGGTCTAGGGGAAATGTTTGCAGCTAATTCACCGAGGCACAGGACTCAGATTCCCAAGTTTAGTAACAGGTTTACAGTAACGTGACTCTTAAAATTGTTCAAAGGTACGTATTGAGGTCAAAACACTGCTAACGCACATCAGAGCTTCCTTAACATGCGTGAGGTGCTGCTTTACGGCATAAACAAAACAGCAGCCAAACAGCTTTCTTGCAGCCACCACGACTGTTGTGAACTACCTGAGGTAAGGGTGGAGCGAACAGTGAGTCACAACCTGACGTGTCCCGTCAAAAAGAGATGCATTTAGCTAGAATTGTGAGAACATCCCACAATTTCAGCACTCGCTGAAAAGATTCAGGTTTATTCCACACCCCCTCCTTTCTGGATTTGTACAGAACAACATATGTTCCAGCACAGAAAGAAACAAGCCTTTTTGATACAAGGTTCTTGACCATTCAAGATGGCATTTTGTTCTTTAACTAGCTCTTATTTCCCATTAAAATCAGCACCAACAAACCATCCTTCTACCTGATGATACACCCCAACTAGTTTTGCAATATCATACCTAACTCCAGCTGTCTTCAGACACGTAAATATATTTTTAAAAATTGGGAAAGACCTCAGAAGGCAGACTCTACCAGATTCTTATTACTGAAAATGCTACAGTATAAAAAAAACCAGGAAGTCACTCACCTCACACCGGTTAACTACAGTTTTACACTGTCCTTCTCAATCCAGAGCCAGTACTGAGTAACCAGTATTTTTATTAGGTACGTCTGTTAACTTGCAGAGTTAGAGAGGGTGTAGGAACCAGTGCAGCACACTTCACATTGGGATGATGCATTAGTCAACAGCAAAAGGTATTCCTCTTTGGGATGAGAATCTGCTAGTTAGCCAGTCGGGTACAAAGGATGCTGTCTAGCTCAAGAGAAACACAAGCACACTTACTCTAAGAACAGCAGGACCCTTCCTCCAGCCAGGAGGAAGCAGAGTAAGTGAGGGATGAAAGCTGCTCGTCACCCCACTTCACAGAGGCACTTGGGTTATAAGTACTCTTTTTTCTGCCTGTGCTACTGAGACAGGAATTCTGTGGTGAAAGCCCTATCTAAGAGCTGCAATCTCAGGCAACAGGCACCCAAGGAGAGAAACCCACAGGGTGCTCTGCCAACGGAGACCCACAAAGTCACCCAGACAGGAAAAGTCTGTTTCAGTGATACTCAATCAGAACAGTCTCGCAAAGCCAAGTGCAGTTTATACCTTCACTTGCACTGTTTATTAGCATGTATGTTACCTGATTTTGATGTTCTGAATATTCTTTATACGCATTTAATTAAAATCTCACTTAAATATAAGTTAGAGGTAAGAAAAAAGAGACAGCTGCTCTTGCAGAGCGGTGAGGACAAATCTGTATTTCAGGGCATCAAGGCATTTTAGGAATTCCCCATGCCTTTCAGCATGCCCTGCTCAGTGGAACGGAGGGCACCCTCTTCCTGCTGGTGGACCTACCAGAAAGCTGGCACCACTGGTCTCCAGAGAAATAATGACTCCCCAGGGACTAGCACAGTCCAACACAGCTTTCTGGCACACAGCGAGATAGCTGGTACGTGCTTGAATTGTTACAATGAATAAAGAATTAAACAGGAATAAAATAAACAAAAAATGAAGGCTATAGATGTATTTAGTATTAGTTCTAAAATCTGTACGCTGTATCCTGCTCTGACAAGGTTCCTTCACTTGGTGCTTGTTGTCTTACGAGGAAATTTTTGTCTTTGAAACCACTGTAGCTATCACCCAGCACATTATGGATGCTCTTGTAACACTAAAAATTGATGGAGGGTTATTAATACTGAGTTTGCTTTAGAAACAGGAAATCTCTCCAGCAGAGCTCCACAAGAATGGATAGAAATACTTGATGGAAAAGTCCAAGAATTTTTACATAGTAAGCCAAGGAGATACTAAGCTTATTCAATGCCAAGCTGCTTTTGGTGCCTGACAATATTCGCTATCATTTCTCATAAATCCTTTGTGGACTTTAAGAAACCTAATTATGAACAAAAACCATTTTAAATTCACCAGTTTTTAAATCTTTCTGAATTTAATCCAATTTAAAAGACTCCATATGTACCAGTTATCAACGAGCGTGTACAGAGCAGCATCACACATAGCATTAGCACACCGTTGCACCAGTAACTCTAATTGTTAGCAAGCCAATTAACACGCAGTCTTTAGACCCAGTATGTTAATACAGGTATCTGAAGGCTGTCGCAGAGAATGGGCATATTTCGTGAACATAATAGTGTGAAGTTTCTTGTCCCTCAACCTCAGCACTAGTCACCCCAGAGCAGGCACATCTAAGGCAACTTTCATCCAACCTGGGGATTTATTCCACTACGAGCCATGGTGGCATGTCTCTGCAACTCAGCTTCAGCACAAATCAATAACACATTGCAGAATCTACACTGCTTTCTACTACAAGGTAAAAGCAGATACTTTTGCTTTTATTCCCTCAAAAACATCAGTAGTGTTGCAGGTTAAACAAGTCAGTATTTACAGGACTTCTACGTCTCATTTTTTCCCAAATGGGAATGACATTAGGTCACTTCCTAAACATTTCTGATTTATTTTTTAGTCAAAACAGTCAAATTTGGCAGTAAGCAAGGGCCTGCACTGAGAAAGTTTCAGACATTTAGAAACTCCAGAAGCATTCTGCCTTTCACGACTCAGTGAAAAGCTATCAAGACCTAATGAAGGCAGCAAAGACAATTTTGTGAACAAAGTGATATACCGTGCCTAATAAAATTCAAGTATGAATTTGAATCAAAATCGTATGATGGTTTTATTTGGGCTCTGGAGGGCAGGAAGGATTTCCTGAGCAGCTCTGTAGACAAGCAGAAGTTTCAGAGCAAAACCAAAAGCCCTGACAAAACTCCAGCTATAGCATGAGTGCCCATAAGCGGCATCCAATTTGTAAAATAAATGAAGTAACTGAGATGTCATCTTTTTATTTTCAGGACTTAAGTGCAATAACGGAAATTGTCTTTGGGTCATGCTAGTACCCAAAGCCGTACCCAACCCCTTATGGCTATACCCCTAACCATCCCATATTCCTCCCTGCTTGAAACAGCCATAAACTGTACACAGACGTATGCATTATCCACAATCTAGAAAACAATATGGAATACTTTTAAAATTATTGGTCAAGGAACAACCAAAACTGTACTTCAACATGCCTGGAAAGTTAAATCTTCAGAGAAAGTGATTTTTGGAGCCCAATTTATATTAACTGGGACTAAACAAATAAAAAAATAAGTAACTTATTTAAAATGCAATATTCTATCAAGATCTAAATAAATATAAAGGAACCCATAGTTCATCTCTTTAATCTCCCCTAATTCCCCTTCTCCCATATTTTATGTGGAGAGCAAATTTGAATATAATATTGCTTTTGTGTTTAAATCAGTCTATCAATTTCATTTAGCTTTCTCTGCTCTCTGTCTGATACCCCTAAGAGTCGTCTCAGGTCTGTGTTCTTGTTTGCTTCACGACTGGTCTTGTTAATTCTCTTGGACTATTTTTTCTGAGTTTTGTCTCCTATGTAAGCATATAAAAGGAAATGAAAGAAGGTACACAGAGCACAGAAAGCCCAGGCAATGAACCTAACTTTAGAAGATAACCCAATGCCACGCATTTATGATTAAATATGTGTGGCAAAAAGCTGCATATTGCTCCAGTGCATGGCACGTGTAGTTTTTCAAGGGCCACATGCAAGCTAGGTACGCGTAATTAGGTGTTGTAACACAAGTAGAACTTTAAACCTCAGGAGGAAATCAGGGAATAATTAATGAGGAAATTAATCTATGAATTTTTCACAGGCCGAAAACCCAGAGGAGTGCAAAACACAAATGGAGCTCATATCAAAAGAGCGCCTTGACACCGGAAATGTTGCATGTGCAGCTCAGGATAACAGTGATTACTTCCTGTTAAAAACGAGTCTTTGCTATTTTCGCATTTATCAGGTCAGATGCCTTCTATCAATAAGCTTCTTACACAACGGCAACAATACTGACATTACACATCTAATACAAATAATCTTTACAACATTAATATTTTAGTGTATTCCAGACAAATTTGGCATAACTTTCTGTAGTAGTATTAGATTAAAAAGAGAAAAACTACTAGAAGCAAATGGGCAAACGTTGCATGGTTCAAGAGAAAAAAGATCAACTGCAATCGATTGTCACGAGCAGCTCTTTAGCTCTTCCGCACGGAGAGCTTCGCCATCAGGTATTCTGTCTGTGTACTGAGACTCCATACACCGATACGCCCTCACAGCGGTCCTGTAGCTACAGGAGCGCTCCACCAGCGACAGCACGAACTGCAACAGGAGGGGAGCAGCAGAGCTGCTCGCTGCTCTTGCATGGACACACCGGCTCCCTGGTCCTTGGGAACGCACCGGAATCCAGAGCTCTATGACCTGCATTTCTCTGGATATTAACGAATTGCAGATACAAGACTTCCTAGCAGTGTTTTCCTCGCTGCCTGCTGACAACAGACTGATGTAACCTGAAGGATTTTCCTCAAGTGCTCCTCTAAAAGACCCAGAAAAAAGCAGCTGGGAGCCAGGTAGTGCCCCAAAACTTCCCTAAAGCACAAGGCTGTTCCTTGCAGACATCTGGGACAGCTTATTTTGGCCAAAGGGCTCATTGACCAGGAGCCTTGGGGTGTCTGAAGGGAAGAACAAAAGACATTACAGCTTCTGCGTACACCAAAACTAAAGGATCCTCCTCAAGAGATGGCTGATGAAGCCCCTGTCAATCCAGTGTTGGCCTCGGCTGCCATTTTTGAACCCATCACTACGGCAGCTCGGAGGAGCTGATGAGGAGATGCTACAACTAAACGCCAGGGGAAAGGACAGAATTGCGTTGCAGTACGGCTCTCCAAGCGCCTGATCACTTTTTGTGCACCCAAGCACACAGTGGGATTTTCAGCTCAGCAGTTGAGAGTGGGTATCTCACATCCACATCGATTGAAGTCTCTTCTATTCCCTTGTACTTAAAAATACAAATATTGGTAATTAAAACTAAAACAACTGATCAGATTAGTAGCTGCAAAGACTTATGCGATCTATACTGGAATTTTAAATGTGTACAGCAAATGTCTACAGTTCCACGCAAAAGGGAAATTAAACTCTCCTGATAAAAATGTATGCCTGACTTAAATATATATATGTATACAATTAAAAAGAATGTATCTATAACCACAGTATTAGAGTTGAAAAAAAAAAAAAAGGGAAACATCACAGGCCTAAGAACTTCCACGCTGGTATCACAAAGACAGGGGGACAACAGCAGGGACAGACCCGAGGACACGTGCTCATGCACTGCCCGCAACCCGCTCTGTGACAACTGCACTAGGTGACAGAGCCGCACAAGATCCTGTAAACTAACAGAGAATGTAATTCAGTCAATGATTTATTCAAAACAAGTAAAAAATCGTCTCAGCCACACTGGGGGAACCTATGGAGAGGCATTAACACATCTTAAACCACCTAGAGCCAACTAGAAAAAGCCTAAGAATATTGAGGAACACGGAAAAACCCAGGGAATGGGTGGGCATAATCCTAGAGGGATTTATTTCGCTTTGGACAGTCTGCCAAGGGCTTGCTCTCTATCCTGCTTTCCCAACAGACTTTGAGAAATTCAAACAGATGAACTGTGTATGGAGGCAGATTGTCTCTGCAGGCTCCCTGGCCTCTGCTTCCTCCATGGAGGAGGGGGGGGAGGGGAAGAAACATCAGCAACAGAAATGTTTAAATGTTTAAAGGGCCAAATATTTCTGGAGGTGTGGGGCGCTTCAGAACATTTTGTGCACAATGGTTCTAACTTACAACCAGCTCAGAGCTGGGCTAAGCTTCCAGTGTTTGTTTATTACTGCTCTTTCTTCGCTTTGCCTGACTCCTGTACACTACAGAATGTGTACAATGTTGGGGACTGGGGTTTTGAGAGGGGGGACAGCTGGTGGCCATTGGGATATTTTTTGTTTCATTGTGTTGGTTGGGTTGGGTTTTTTAGAGTCGGTTTACGTTTTTATTTCAGAAGTCTCACGTGCCCTGTAGAAATACCTTTCACACACTGAGCTTGAGGAGTATTTAGGATGCAGCTGAATCACAAGTAACGAACTGCTCCCTTGAGCAAAAATTCCTAATTCCTATTAATTACAGGAGAGGCTGCTCAGAGATCAGCTAACTCTGCTAACAGCTACCTCTCCTGATGATCCTGATGATCTCCACCAAGCATCAAGTCCGGCCATGGAAAATTATTTTTATTGCATACCTGGAATTTCCCTTGCCCTACAAACCAAAAGCCAAACAACTGCAAAACCACTCCAAATTCAGAAGCTTTCACAATTCTCTAAACCCATCAATCAGCACATTTCACGCGTGCATGAGTTCAGATATGCTTTGCCTCTACCAGTCAATCCTAATATTCCTCTCTCTCATTTCCTTTACCTGTGAAAAGCTCCATTATTTGCCCCATAATAATGATTTTTAAAATTATGCCATTTTCATGCATAACATTCAGAAGAGTTTTGAGATATTTGAACACTGGCACGACTGGAGTTGTTTAGTTTGCTGACACTGTGGGAAGTGATCCTGTATACGAATGGTCTGAATTGAAGAAAAGTTGGTATAGAAATGGATAAACCTCTAGAGAAAAGCATTCTCTAACAGATTCCCGTTAGAAGTTTTACTCACTGCATTCCAGTGAGTGACTACACGGTCCTTCTCAGAACTAAACCAATCTCATTCTCTAATACTTCTGTTTGGCATATTAACTTCCATAAGAAATTGAAAAATGGGATTAGGTGTATCCTAGAAATTATTTTTTGAAAAGAACTACTCCACAAATCCACGAAACAGCATCTTTAAATTAAAAACGGGCTGCTCAATCATCATGTTTTTCAGTGGCATATGTTGACCTGTCAATACAGAGTCAAATTTACTTATGCTGCCTATATGCTCTTAAATCCTCTTGCATCCAGTAACAAAGCTATAGCTGTCTTTTAACTCTTTTAATGAGTTTTGGCTTAGCATGTTTATTATGGAAGAACACAGCGACCGACAAGTAATCCTTTATACTCTTAGCTCAGTTCTCCCTTCCCCTACATGTCTTCAATGATTAAGTGCATCTTTCAGCTATATGCAGACGTCACTTGCAGCACTTCTTGCCTCTTTACATGGCTAAGTTGCTTTAGTTCTCAATAACTGTGTGAATAGGGGGAATGACAACAAAACCTGAACAGCAGCATCATACAAGTAGAAAGAGAGTTATGACTGTCAAGTGTTTAGAACATCACAAAACTGAAACATGACAGTGTAAATACAAAATAAGAGCCGGTTAATGGAAGCGGAAACTGTTCTAAGATGGCCAGTTCCTGCACTGAGATCTCCTCAGCTTCCCAGGAGATTTGCTGGAACCACCTTCTTCGACTTCCCAAAAGAATCAGTTGCTGTCACAGCACAGAAGTAGTATAAAACCACAAGTGCTTTAAGTTATAAAACCTTAAGACAGATACTTCCTGAGTATCAAGTGGTCAAACGCGGTGCCTCCTTCACGTGGATATGTACTTAAACTGTGTGAACACAGGAACACGTAAGTCCTGTAAAGCTTAGATTAAAATAACTAATGAAATCCTCCTGGGTTTTTTTGTTTTGGTTTTTTTTCTCTTATTCTATGTGGATTTAAATATTGTGTGCAAACCTGATGGGATCGGTCTTAAAACTACCTACAGTTTAGTTGCTGCAGACTGTGCCTAGCCACTGGGCTTAGTGAATGCCTTATGCCAAACTGGAGTTCCAGTGAGCATCTTCAATGAACGGTCAACTTAATCTAAACACTGGTATTTCAACAGGAGAGAGCATTTCCATTTTGCAAAGGCAATACTTCAAGAAAAGAAATCCATTGCAGAGCCTGCGTTCACAGAAGACTCGATTACACACATGGGTATTATTTCCTGTTCCAGTTTATCTGCAATTTGAATATACAGTACTCATGCCTAATGAATTAATTCATTCAGGGCAGTCTCTACTTGGTTACACATGCTAAGCCCTCTCACTGTAAAAGTGCACCTACACTACTCAGCCATTTGATTTAAATTAATCACTGTTGAGGGAAAAGTCTGTATTTTAACCAGAGAAACTGTACATTTTCAGTACTTAAGGTGTTAAAACTAACATTCCACAATACACCTAACAGTTCATTAAAATACATGGTTCCTAAAACCACGTTCTCAAATATACCAAGATCGTATCCTTATTAATACATTTATGCTAGTAAAGGATTAGATATCCTGATTACTTCAGCAAGATGAACATTATACAGAAAAACACAACAGTATTGTTTTCTGTACAGCGATCCTTCAAGAATCAGCAGATTTGTTGGCACCTCTCCTTCGGCTTCCTGACAAGATCAATTCCCTTTGCAATGAGAAGCACGTATAAATTGCAAGAAAGCCACATTCAGTGAAATTGGACATCTGTGTTTTTCCTTCATTCTTATACCTACCTGATTGGGATGATATAGGAAAACAGGAGGAGGAACCGGAAAAGGTTGCGATACCATGGGCCTACAAACCCTTGCAAGGTTACCATAACAACTGACAGTGCAACTAAAGCCAGGAACAGGGCTTTGGTTAGTTGATTCAACTCCAGGTCCAGCAAGCCAACCTAGAAGAAGAAGTATAAATCAAGTTAGTTTTTTCTTAAACGGACACTTCTGCAAACAGTCAGCTATTACTGGCTTTCTTCCTACCTATTAAAAATCCACGTACTGGTAACAATTAACCACGCTTTGATAACTAAATTGATTGCTGCTCCTGTGCCTGCATGCAGTAGTTGCTCCCTGGTTACAGGTCACCAACAGTTCCCAGAATCAGGGTGAACCGTCCCAGCCAGGCTTTCGAATGCCTTCACGTCTGACACATCCTCCTCCAGCCCCTGATCCAGGACAAGAACCCAGGAGGGCGAAGGAGAAAAGACAACTAAAGATGGACAACTGAGCAGGAACCATTCTCTTCTGTCACGGATGCAGCACAAATACTGCCACCGTATGTTATATTTGTTGGGTAGATACTGCTCATCAACTGCTGGAAGATCAAGAACTTGTCAGATTCAAGAATCAGTGGACAATGCGACAGAACTACCATCTCATTCGTGTAACCGGTGTGCTATAACTTGTAACTGTGCTCCCACACCGATCTGCACATCTGAACTAAATTCAGAGGAATAATTAATTGTACGAAGCTTTCAGTTATTCAGTATGATAAACAACAACAGTCAAGTGGAACATCCATTGTTGGATCAAAGCAGCAAAACAGAGCTCTGACTTTTCACAAGTAAAAAGGTATTTGGTTGAGAAACCTTTTAGCAACACCATCAAGAGAGGCTGTCTTTGCCCCACTGTTTCTCACGAAAAAATATTTTTAAGCTGTGTAACTCAAGACCCTCACCATTTCAATCACGTCTGCTGTAGGCTAAGTATTTATACTCCACTTTTCGGGATGCCCTTGTAGCCAGTAAAATACGTGGGAAAATCATGTCAGGAAGAGTTTCCTAGGCCCCGTCACAGATGCCCCTTTTATCTCCGAGTCTTGCCAGTAAAACGTAACACTTCCTTAGATAACACAGAGTCTCTGCGAAAGAACCACTTTAAACATAGTTCTTTAAAAATTCCAGCAATCTTGCTTACCCAGGGGCTGTCCCGTCCCTAGAGAACCGGCAGCTGAGGACCACAGCGGAAGATTTATCAGCTGCATTTAGAAAGCAGCACAACGAGGACAAATATCTTGCAATTTCCGCTGCTTCAACTACTACATAGTTTATGCTTGAATTATTGAGAAAAATAGGGGTTTGGATTAAAATGAAGAAAAATTAAGCCGGGGAAGTAGAGCATGTTTCAAAGCCCAGATCTTTTCGCGTTGACAAAGGCAGCCTAAGTTTCAGGCCTCGCTGAGGATCAGATGAAGTCATTATTCATTCAGTCAGGGAAAAAAGACTCAATTACCTCAACCTAAAGATGCTATCAATGAATGCAAAGTGCATATTTTACTCTATTCATCCAAATCCCATTAAAAAGTGAAAGGAATGATTTAATCTGGCCTTCTAGAGTTGGTCTTTTTTTGTAATAAAATAAAGAATCACTGTCTTGCAATATGCATAACCACTACCTCACACTTTTTTTCCCCTGCATCACAGCAGTGAAAGCCTATCTCTCCCCTCAGCATCCCCCTGCCACCCCCCTGTAAAAACCCCACCCCAGAACAGAGATGAATAAAGAGCTTCTTTGGAAAGAACGCCACTTTTGGGACAGAAACATTAAATTTAGTCCACTGCACACTGATACGCAGCTAATTCAAAGCATTAATACCTTTCTAATTGATGAAGACAGATGTGAGTTTAAGGTCGGATCCAACAAAAATGTGTTGAAGAGAAATATTGAGAGAATAAAAAAGTTGATGATGAAAAATTTTCACGTGATAAATCTCTGGCACAAGAACATTTGGTTTGTTACTAATAATGTCATCCTTTTAAACAGAGACCGTACTATCGGCCATAGCCAATTTTAGTATTTTAATTTACCGTAACAAGCGAAGGCAATTGCAAAACCCTGCTTAAGCCACGCGAAGAAAGTAAGTTTTAATAGATATGCGTTCTCAATTTCTCAAAAATTAGTTACTATAATGTACTGAAATACACTTAATTAGTTTAATTCTCTGACTTTCCACTTAAACAACTTCTGCACTCAAACTAATGAAACACTGCTGAATTATCCGCGTACATTCCACGTGAAATTCACTGACAGTCTCTAAAATTCATCTGAATATTGGAAAAGTGGATACACTTCCTTTTAACTACATTGTGCTTTTATCAAAGCATTTGTAAAATACACCAACTTAAGAAATGGATTTCTTTCCTTTTGAAAATAATCATAACCAGGATAATTACGCCAATATAAGAAACAGAAGAGTTAAGAACTGGAGCAATTTCCCACATTTATTGCTATTTCCCATATTAGAAAAGCAAATTTTCTTCTACTTGTCATAATATTTGTTCTATTTGAAACAACTGTGTTAACAAAATTAAAAACACCACTGGAAATTTTAATCTCCAAGGGAAAATTTGTACATAATGTCTAAGACAGCCACAATAGTCTTGCAAAGGGGCTGCTCCACAATAATGAACACAATAATTGCCTGTATAATCTAAAATGCTACTAATGGCAACAACTGCAAATCCATTTAGCTCCTTTTTAATCTATGCACGAAGTTTTAAATAGCTAATGGTTCTTAGCAAAATAATGGCTTATACCATCAATAAAAAGTATGGCACTGTCTACCGGCACCAAAAAAAGCCTACAAGTTTCTGAAATACTTTATTTTTGAATGAGGGAGCGATCAAAGGTCTAAACCTCACCTTTTGGACCACAAGGTACAAGTCATTATCTTAGGAGAAAAATCTTAATTTAATTAGCAAAAGTTAAAGCCACAAATAACCTCTGTGACCACCAAACATGGTCAGCAATACTGCTATTGCTGCTCTAGATGCTTCCCTTCGGCGAAAGGTTATCCTCTGGATCTATTATTGCAGTATAGACCAATTCTTCCAACATTATAATACATTACTTGGAACATGAGAAAATTGCTTCATCCTAGAGCACTGAAATGCAAAATTTGATAACTAAATGTTGCACAATGGTAAAGATTTCTCAAAACAGCCTAATGCAGTTGGTTTCGTTCAATTACAGTTTAAAGTGCATTAGAAATAACTGCTCATAAACAGGGTTTTTTTAAGCTCCCCAATTCACTACTGTTGAAGTATTAAGGCACGATAAGGAGACGCTTCCCCCTGCAACCAGATTCCTCCTCGAAGGTAATTCTATTTCAGTAATCAGTCCGATTTGCACTGACAACTCCACATTGACTACAAAGACATTTCACAGTACGTATGTTTGAGGCAGACTTTGGCTGCAATTTGCATCACAGACATAATTTTTTATTTTTCCTATTCTTAATACGTGCTCTGAGCTTAACGTTATTAATCCTTGAATACTAGTCAATTATTTATGTTTTCATTCACTCCTGCCTAAACACAGATGTAACAGTAAGTATTTAAAAATACTAAAATTCAGATAATATATTTTTTCCCTCTGGGCTGACAAAAACAAGCTTTGCCTAAGAAAAGCGGTTCATGGTATTTCAGTGTTTATCAAAACAATTTTCATATAGACTGCTATACAGTCACCTGCAGACACCTCACCCCCTATGTCTGTCTTCAACAACCTGTTAAACCTTCCCTACAGCTCTTAAGAATAACTATTAATCTGTGCTTAAAGGCTATACAGACACATCGTTATCTGTCCATCTGCATCTTTTGACACGTACAGCAACTTTGGAATCTGTCGACATTTCTTCTCTGTCTCCTAATTCTTATGTTATTGCTATGACTCAAATTTGTGACTGCTCAGCAATCCAAGAAACCACATGAAGCTAATATACCTGTGAATCAAAATAAGGAAAGCAATGTTTCAATAAAGAATTCAAGTCTTCCCTTAATTCCCTGTACTCAAGCAATGGTCTGAAGGATGTGTTACTCTACAAGCCTGTCTTCATTAACACCGCCCCCCCCACCCCACACAA